>NW_015505987.1:375399-439918 GCF_001515645.1 Sinocyclocheilus grahami | reverse complement strand
CCAAGGAGAAGGCTGAAGATCCGTACCCTGACTGAGCGAGAACTGGATTCAGAGAACTGACAGGGAGACAGGAACATGAGAATAACGAACCGACAAACACACATTGAACAGAGTGACCTATAAAGGGCTCGCTAACGAGTTGCAGCTGGCACGCTCTGATTGAGCACCAGCTGCAACCACTAACGAGTGACGTACGCACATACAAGCACATGACAAGACGCAGAAAGACCGTCCGGACCCATGAACCGTGACAAAACCAGCATCCCAGCATCAAAACATACCTAACCAGCATATGCTGGTTTTTTCAATATCAGTGTATTTTGTATAACTGTAAAGTGCCTTGTACGTTTAATTTACATATCTTCTTCTCTCTCTCAGTGCTGGGGATGAGAGCCCAGTGGCCCTGGCCATAGTCCAGGCTTCGAGCAGAGACTGTGGAGTATATGGCTGCTCAATCAAGAATGAATATGGGACTGACATCACGGATTACTTACTCAGCGCAGACAGTAATTTATAACTCATTGGTCCATTAATAAACGGAAATCTGCTAATGTATTATTTATTATGTTCACTTTCACTCTGTTTCTTTTTTGGGCAGTACTGGCAGATTTTTTCTTAAGGGAAGATTTAGAAGGTAAGACTTCTGGAGGAAATCAAACGTGTATATTGCTAATTATACAATTTTCTATACTATATTTCTGTCTTCTCAGTTGGAGAGGAGATTGAGATGACATCAATGATGTTCACCAAAGGCCTGGCAGACTCGGGATACTGGGGTGATAAATTCTTTGGTCGAATCATGACAGCGGAGGTTCAGATTGGAGAGGGATGTGTGCACAAGACCTGCAGGACAAAGGTCATCTATGGTTTGGACCCTGTCTTTGAGTCAGGCAGCACGTGCATCACTAAAGTAAGAAATCCCATCACATATGGGGCCAAGGAGGAGAGCAACTTGGTCGAGAGAAATCTAGAGATCACCAAACAGGTTAGAGTCTTAGTGGATCACAATTTACATTAAACAATTCAATTCATAGTGACATAGCAAAAACCATAAAAAGGAAACTTTGAGGAAAGTGATTATTTATACTGCCAAGCTCCAAAAAGTACAATAAGAAGCATCATAAAATTGGTCAGTTCAATGGTAAATGTTAAAGTTCTAAAACCTTATTTATATTTTTTAAACTTGTACATTTGAGACTGATCATGATGTGGCAAGAACCAATGAGATTTGATCTGTGAATCTGTGAAAATTATTTGAAATATTCAGTCATTATCACACAAGTTATACCTTCATTTTTTGATACTCTTGTTTTTACTGTCTTTTTGGAGCTTGTATTATAATTGTTTGGAAAAAGAGCAGCTCAGGAATTTTTACCACAATGATTTTCAGTTTGGGTATTTTTCCAAGTAAAAGTTTTTTTTTTTTATCCTTTTCTTATCCTCAGGACTGTAAAATCCAAAATACCGTTCGGGAATACAGCAAAATATTTGCAGCTGAGGCCAGAGTGATTGAGAACTTTGGATTCTCATTAGAGTAGGTCATGGAATACAATATTATTTCAAACTACTGTCTCTACACATGTGTGCGTGTGTGTGTGTGTGTGTGTGTGTACTGGTTTATATATCCTGGTGGGGACTTAAACCTGACTACACACAGACTCATAGGGACTCGTGTCACGGTGGGGACCTAAATTGTGGTCGCCACGGGTACAAAAGCTTATAAACCATACAGAATGAAGTTCTGTGAAAATCTAAAAATGCAGAAAGTTTCCAGTGAGGGGTAGGTTTAGGTGTAGGGTTGGTGTAGAGCAATAGAATATACGGTCTGTACAGTAGAAAAACCATTACGCCTATAGAGAGTCCCCACAAGGATAGCTGACCAGACTGTGTGTGTGTGTGTGTGTGTGTGTGTTTGTATACATATATATATAATAACTGCTATCTATAAAAAATTTTAATAATTGCTATTTTGGCTCTGAAGTGCCAATAATTTGTAACTTATTTTATGACTATTTGATATCTATAATTATTTTCTATGAAGTAATATTGATTGAAAGACATTTCTATGTAATGCATATGGATACAAATAAGAGATAATGTCAAAATGATCTAATTTCAGTCTTCTTTGCTTCTCTGAATCAATTCAGAGTCATCCCCCTTCATCTGATGTATCGGCCCGCCAATACAATTCCATATGCTACAGTAGAGACTGACCTGAAGGGCGTGTATGTGAAATACTGTCTGATGGACAGCACAGGGAGACTGATCGCCAGAGCCACCTCTGAGGTGGAGCAGAAGTGTTGCACTTTCCAGCACTGGATCCATCAATGGACCAATGGAAACCTCCTGGTTACTCGGTTAGAAGGTAAGAAGGCTTCACATGTACTTATGAGTAAGTTGCTAAGTACTATATATTAAAATATTCCTAAATGTATGCATAAAATATAATAATATAATAGTATAAAATAAACTCTTGTGTGTTTCAGGTGTTGATACAAAGATTACAAGCATTGAAATTGTTACCAAGTCTAAAGGGTTAGTATATTTTACTATGAGATTATCATGTTTACCCATTTTTCTGATATTTCCACTTCTTCTTCAGTTTTTTCTTGGAGAGACTAATATTTTTAATGTCTTCTGCAGGTATCAAGGCCTCACAGATAAAGGATCTCCAAAGATAATGGAGCAGTTCATTACTCAACATCAGTGTAATTACTACTGTGGACTTTTGAGCCTAAGACCCTTAAAGCCAGTGGAATCTCTACAGCAGCCTAAAATAAAGACCTCCAGGAGCCCTCTACTGGTCCGGAGGGGCGTAACAGGCTCATCCAGCCCTCAGCTTCAGAAGAAAGGAACTAGCCCACAGTCCACCAGGAAAGGCACGTCTAGCCCCAAAGTGGTTAAAAAGACAGGTGAAGCAGGGGAGAGCAATTCCACCACCAAACACAAAGCTGTGGAGGTCCCAAAACCTGTCAGGATGAGGTAGAAAGAAGGACTAGAACTCTTGGAAACAAACGCAAAGCAACTAGGGCATACTTTTTGATTTTCTTACCAAACTTTAGTTTGGAGCCTGTATAATTATCTATAGCTACTGTTGTACAGCACAGGTGGCTTCCTGTAAATGGATTCTGTCCATTGTCTTTGCACAGTGTCTAAAATGCAACAAATAAGGAAGAAATGGCTATATAGATACAATGATAGTAAAAGGGTGAATGACCAGAGGTGTTTGGCCATTTTTAATATTACTGTGAACTGCTTTGCAGCTATAAGTCACCATTAATACCTCCTGAGAGAACCTTCACTTTATTTTTAAGAGCTGAATTGAAGCTATCACCTTTTTAAGACTGGAGATAAATACAAAACCCGGGCTGCCTGTAGATGGATGAACAGTGTTTTCAGATAGACTCTGGAACTTTGTTACGATTTACTCAAATGTTCCTATGTCAAGTTTATATGTCTGAGGAACCGTGAGAGAGGGACTCTTCGAGGTTTCCTCAAACATCTGTGATGTATGTGTTTCAGCTGTGTAGAAATGCAGCTGTCGCCGAGGTGCTTTTTATAGTGGATTGTTCTGCTTTTAAGGGTTATGGCCATTAATCTGCAACACCAGTGCACCGATATTGGTTGTATGCAGGCAAAGTATTAGTGTCATAATCAATGCAGATGAGATTTTATCTTAAATGTATCTCCTAGAAGAGGGAAAATTATGTGGAGTGTCTATTTTACACATTGTTGGCAGAGGCTATTTACACTAACTTCGTGTTTGGGATAGTCAACATTACAAAAGACAATAGAGAATCATCAGCTCTAGTGGCACAGATGGTAAAATGTGTGTTGTGCTCATTTTGACGCAATCGACCCGGGTCCGAATCCACCTTTTGGATAACTTTTTTCTCCCTTTTCAAATTTTTAAATCACATCAGAAAAGCATTTATTTTGAATAAAAATGAAGGAAATCATTAAAAAGTTGAAAATAAAGTAATGGGTAGGGTTAGGGAGGTCCCAATAAGGTGGCATCCATTTAATAATTTGAATAAAAATTTACACTCAATAAGTTATCGCATACTGTTTTATAATGTAGGCTACTACATAAATCCTGCTATTTTAACAGTGTAAATAGAATCTATAGCTATTTGCACTTAGTGTAAATAACATATCACTAAAAAATGCTGCTATTTTCACTTTACTACTGACCTTTCATGCATCATCTGTCT
This sequence comes from Sinocyclocheilus grahami, assembly GCF_001515645.1. Lineage (NCBI taxonomy): Eukaryota > Metazoa > Chordata > Actinopteri > Cypriniformes > Cyprinidae > Sinocyclocheilus > Sinocyclocheilus grahami. The sequence continues at coordinate 435,704 of NW_015505987.1, read as the reverse complement.
CTGGAACCCTCCAACTTCACACAAATATATATATATATATTAATGTTCAAAAGTTTGGGGTCAGATATTAATAGTTTTATTAATATAAGCAAGGATACATTAAATTGACCAAGAGTGACAATAAAGGCATTTATAATGTTGCAAAAGATTTTTATTTCAAATAAATGCTATTCTTTTGAACTTTCTATTTATCAAAGAATCCTGATTAAAAACAGGACAAATCAGTTTACACAAAAATATTAAGCAGCACAAAATGAAAATTCAGCTTTGACATCATAGGAATACATTTTAAAATATCTTAAAATAGAAAACCGTTATTTTACCATTTTCACAATATTACTGTCTTTACTGTAATTTTTGATTGAATAAAGCCTTTGTGAGCATAAAATACATCTTTCAAAAACCCCAAACCTTTGAATGCTCAGTGTTTACAGGTTTTGAAAGTTTGAAATGTATGTTAATTAAAAATAACCAAAATAAATCAATGTAGCTATCTAACCCTTTACACCGTTCACAAGATTTAGTAACCATTATTTAGCAGCAATGGCGGGTGCTAACTGCAAAAATAAATATCCATGAATTACTTGTTTAGATGTATATGAAAGGTTACCACAGATAGTGGTCAGAAATTATAAGATATGATATGGCATAAGGGCATACTCTGGTCTGTGTAGGGGTTTATATTATAAAAAATTATATGGATTGTAGTGTATTAGAGAGAGAAGATTAGCAGTATATGGTATTTGGTTTGTAAGGATAAACATTTTAAGTGTTTTTGTTGCATTGTGTTATTTGTTTTTGTAAAATAAATGTGTACATACAGCAGATAATTATTTGGCTCATTTTACCTTCGTATCTTAAAAACTGCCTGCCTGACCAAAGAGCCCTTTGGCCCTTATTGGTTGGTTCCTGTAATGCAATAGTCCGTGTTCTCACTGCAATTCCAGCATAACCACCAGAATAAAACACTGCAGAGCACTATGTCTTAATATCTGTCACATCACTGGATGTAAATTTGAAAAATGATTCTAACATTTAAGACAGAACAACACAAATTGAATTAAATTTACAGCATTTACAGAACATAAAAATACTTTTTGTGTTACAACAATAAAGAAATGTATGAATAGCTAAATGACCAAATAAAATCAAATATACTCAGCATATACATATATTAACTTAACATACATTTAAATGTGTGAATTTAATAAATAATGCCATTATATTTAGTTCAGAGGTGTTTTCTGCATTTTTGTATCATTACCTATTGGCCAAACTACATGCAAACAGATTCCTCAAAGAGGCCACAACAGTTTGCAAAATAAATTGTAGCATTTTTCACTCCACTCCACGACCCCTCGAAATAAATTGTTCCATTGTTGATAGTGCTGCAAACAAACAAACATTTACATTGATGCAGTCTATAGAGTAAATATTTCCTAGATTAAAGGAACAGTACACCCAAAATTTACAATTTGCTGAAAATTCTCTCATCCTTAGGCCATGTGTCATCTGCAGTGAATGGGTGCCCAAACAGATGATAAATAATAAATAATCTGCAAGTAATCCACAAGACTCCAGTCCAAAAATCCAACAACGTATTTGTTTAAAACTGTTTTTGCTTTTAAACAGTGCTTGATCTATGCATATTTCTTTTTTCACTGAAGAAAGCAATATTATGGATAGAGGACTCGTATTTTAGTCTGAAGCAACAGTTTAAAGTTAAAACGCCTTGATGTGATTTGTTTATTACAAACACACAGCTTTTCCCTTCAGATGTTAATTGATGGACTGGAGTCATGTGGATTACTTGTGGATGTTCATTTTTGGGTGAACTATTCCTTTAAACATTTCAGTCCTGAGTGCTTTTAGATGACAACACAACAATATTCTCTGTCCTTACCTTTCAAAAAGATCATTACAGCAAGTTTCAATGTTGGAAGTAGTAGTATTGAAGACATTTTGAAACACATCCACACAGTCCAACGGAGGGACGAAAAGTATACCTACAGGTAGAACAATACTAAATTGAACTCAAAACCAGACTGTACTTAATCAAAACCAGCAGGTGAGGGGGCTGTGGCATAGTAGTTCATCTGTGCTGGTAACTGATATTAGGTTAAAGCAGTGTCGGGGAAAGTTACTTTTAAAAGTAGTGCATTACAATATTGCGTTACTCCATAAAAAAGTAACTAATTCCGTTACTTAGTTACTTTTTATGGAAAGTAATGTGTTACGTTACTTTTGCGTTACTTTTTAAATCTGGACAGGGCTTGCTTGTTTGTTTTTAAAATAAAAAAGTTCTATTTTTGGCAAACACAAAAGTCTTTTCACACCAAAGGTGAAATGAATAAGCCTCAGGCTGAAGGGAAAGTAAATTTAAGTCCGTACAGTAGAATGCAGAAGAAGAAATTTTAACACACTTCAGCAATGGAAAAAGACTGTTTGTCTAGAATATTTTTTACTTATTAGTATGGTTGAACTGGATCATCGAAGGTCAGAAGCAAAGACATTGGTTAACAGAATGGGATTAAACACATAAAGGATATTTGTGTTGTTTAACATTTAATTATTGCAGGTTTGCGTCATATTCTGAGATGCATTATTTTTATTCATTTTGAGGAATACGGAATATGTGTTCCTTTTTTTGTAGTTTTTTTTGTGTGTGAGTGAGATGAATTCATGCATATTCATATTTATTTTAGAACTATAGTAACCTTGCGTTACCTATTTGGAAAAGTAACTCAGATATTCTCTTGTAAATTAAAAAGTAATGCATTACTTTACTAGTTACTTGAAAAAAGTAATCTGATTACGTAACTCAGGCTTGTAATGCGTTACCCCCAACACTGGGTTAAAGGTTTTAAGTTTGAACCTGGCAAGGGGCAATTAATAACCCATCACTCTTCTGTTTTTGAGCAAGGCTTTATAGAGACTGTCCATCTAATGTGTAATGTAAGTTGCTTTGAATAAAAATGTCTGCTAACTTAACCTAATGCCGTGTGTGGATAAAGCTGTGAAGTTGATTTGATGTGTTTGACTAAAGTTAAAACACAGATTTGAATAATTACAGATTGCTTACCAGCAATACAGGCATTTATCAGGGAAACGCATGTGCCTGTGAACAAGGCTCTGAGCACTAAAGTAGATATGTCACTCTTCTTTTGTGGACAAATAGAGGCTGGGGAATAATAATAATAATCAGTAAATGACATGTTATAAAAATGGTGATACTGAACAATGGTGATAAGAAGTCATAAGCTATACTGTTAGCACTTAAAATCATTCAAGCAAGTGCTTTGAATAGATACTCACACAGGCCTCCAATCACAATACCAAGAGAGCTGAAATTAGCAAAGCCACACAGTGCATAGGTGCAGATGATTTCTGATCGAACCTGCAAGTTTGGACAACATATACTTTAATGCTTCTGACAAACTTCAGATTATGCCATTGACTATTTATTATGTTTATTAACATAAATACATTACATACATTATGTATTATTACATACATACTTACTGAGAGCCAATTTTTCTCTCCATCATCTTCTAAAATGCCATTAAGTCTGTTGTTTTTGAGCACTGACAGCTTCTCATAGGCTATAAACTCATTGAGGAAGAGTTTAGTGCCAATAAGTTCAGCCACTGTAAAAGACTCCTCGTATGGAATTCCCATCATGAAGGCCACCGGCATAAACACATAGGAGCAGATCAACTGAGGATTTAAAGGTAACAACACTTTTAAAACACTTCTGAATATAAAGATTTGTAGGATGATGATTATGACTTTTTCCTTTTGATGTAACATGTAAGTACATAACAGTTCAACGTTTTGGGGCAGTATGATTTTTTTTTGAAGAAGAAGAAATTTATATTTTTATTAATATCAATCTTCATTACAGACTCAAGGTCCAAATTAAAGAAAAAAACCATCTACATCTACATCTACATCTACCACCACAATAAAAAGTTACAAAATACAACAATACCAATGTCTCCACAGCTCTGACTGATACCGTGTAGTACTAACCCTTATATTTGATAGACCCACAATAATCTCTTTTTTTTAAGCATTTAGTCGGCAGGTAAATCTATCCATAAGATTTCGTAACAGTGCTTTAAAAGTGATTACTCTTGCACTCACAAACATTTCACTTGCACTATGCCATCTAGGTCTCTTTAATAAAATTCTCATTGCATCATTATAAGCTACTTGCAGCTTCTGTAAACTAGATGTTCTATAAAGTGTTGTACAATATGCTTTAAAAAGTGACACCTTCACCTCATCTGAACAGAAACTAAACTTACATAAACGTATATTCGCCTGCATATACATCATATGGCGTTGCCTTTCAATATCCTCATCGTCTGTCATGCGTTCAGTGATGAAATGTCCAAGGTATTTTACTTTAGCACACACAGTGAGACTCCTATTAGACAACTTGAAAACTGGATATTTTATACTTTTATCCTCCTTAGGTCTGCAAATCATAACCACACTCTTATAAGGATTATATAAAATATCATGTTCAAGACCATAATCAGAACACATAGTTAAAAGCTGTTGAAGACCAGCACTGCTAGGACTAAACACCACAAGATCATCTGCATACATAATATGATTCACTAGAATATTCCCAATCATACACCCAGTTTTACAAGCATTCAAACATTCAGATAGATCATCCATGTAAAGATTAAACAGAATTGGGGACAAAATCCCTCCTTGTCTCAATCATTATACATTGAGCAGATATCCCTCTGATGATTTGCATCTTTACAGTTAACATCACTACACATCATTGCATCCCTAGGTAAATGAATATTACTCAGACATCTATCTGTATTTACATAATAGACTAAAAATATCTGCCTGAAATATCCGCATTCATATCCCCAATGACATACACACTAGAAATAGTAGAACTTTCAATAAAAGAACTGATAAAAGCTAGTCTATTTAAATACTCATCTTCATTATGATGGCATTCATAAGGTGTATACACATTTAGAATAATGAAATTCTTATCTTGATAAGTAATCTGAATTGCAATACACCAATTAACATCCAATCTAATTACCTTAACCAGTGGGTCTAACTTTTTTTTCCACAGTATGGCTACACCCCCAGATATCCTACCTTTGATTAAATCCATACAAGATCTACTGTGGATTCACCAGCACCATGAAAATTATCATTAAGAGAATTCAATTTATCCAAATCTTGCATTGATAAAAATGTCTCTTGCAAGCATAAAATATCACAGTTCTCCAACAGACTGTCCACAACCATACGGCGGGCTTTATCCCCAACACTCTGGCCCACACGCAGACCACGACAGTTGTATGACACAGCCCGAATGTCCATGGGGGGCACCAACACTTGTTCATACTACCCGAGGGCGCACACTTTCCCCAGCAACTAGTGTAGAATTTGACCCGCTGACTCCCACCCTACGCGGCTCGTAATAGCGTCTAACAAAAGCCCCTTCGGGCCAGAGCTGCGGGTCATACATTTCACTGACTTCATTACATTCAGCAGATACTTTAAATGAACTGTATCTGCTTTGTACAGTTTCAATCTTCTGACAAGCAACATCGCGTCCAAGTTATTGAGCAAGGATACATTCATTTAAAAAAACGGTGACAGTGAAGACATTTATGATGTTACAAAAGATTTCTATTTCAAATAAATGCTGTTCTTTTGAACTTTACATTTATCAAATCATCCTGAAGTTAATAACGTATTATGGATTCCACAAAAATACAAATGTTTTGTGAAGACGGAAGTAATGGCTACTGAAATTCAGTTTTGCCATCACATGAATAAATTACTTTTTAAAATATATTCAAATAGAAAACAGTTATTTTAAATTAAAAAAATTTATTTTTACTGTCTTTTTTGATCAAATAAATGCAGCCCTAGTGAGCACAAGAGACAAAAACAATAAAAAGTCTGACTGATCCCAATCTTTTTTGAAAGGTAATACGCACACACACACACTATATATATATATATATATATATATATATATAATGATCTTGAATATCAAAAAAGCCACTCAGGATCGGGTAATACACACCTCAAAAGTGACTTCTGGGTATCCCACCATGCCTCCCATCCATTTGAGTGTAGCATTTATGAAGTCCAAAATGGCGAGGAAAGCAATCAAGTTAGCAGCGATGTTGGCAACAAGTCCTATTGATGCAGATGCGCCACCGCTGACAGCTTCCAAGACATTCTGTTCACCACTGAACACACACATACATAATAATAATAATAATAATATGAAACATACCTATTTTTTTTCTAGAAATCTAGAGTTCATATCTGACAGGATAACCCACCCGCTGTCAACTTTAATCTGATTCTTAGATGTAAACTTGCTCTTTTCAGTTTCAGGGTAGGATAGTTTGGAGATGGCTAAAGCACATGGAGCAGCCATCACTGATGCAGAAATCAGAGATGAGGCATCAATCTGTGTAAAGGAGATGTATTATCCCATAAAGAACATAACATACTGTGGTAACAGCTAAACTCATTCATTTGTAACTTTTTTTTGCCATTCCAGCTTTGGAATTTTATAATAAAATGAAGTGCATGTTGTCGTACCCCAAATGAGATGAATGCACCCATAACACTCCCAGCAATGGTGGCAAATCCTCCAGTCATGACAGCATGAATCTCAGACTTGGTCATGTCCTTCAAATAAGGACGAATCAGGAGCGGCGCCTCCGTCTAGAAAAAAAAATGTAAACATTACAACATTATGACAGTAAAAAATTACAATCAATAATGCATTGTTCCAAAACGATATAATTGCTAGATTTTTTTTAAAGGATCTTCTCCCTTATAAGAAACATCTAAATTTGTCACAAAATGTTTTTAGGTCATTTGAGAGCATATACAATGCTGCATGCTGAACTGAATTGAATTGAATTTTTCAATAATTGAGTATATTATAGTAATGATGACAGAATATTACCTGACCAACAAATATGTTCCCTGCCACACTGAGAGTCTCTGTAGAGGAGGTTCCCATCGTTACCTGCATTGCCCAGGAAATCTTGGCACAGAAAAATACACTATTAATGCATTCATATGAAGAAAATCTCTTGAAATTCTTATAGGTTAAATGAAAATAAGACTGGACTTAGTCACTTTTACCTTTGTGATGACCCACTGCATGACACCCAGGTAGTACAGCACTGACATTACACTGCTGAAGAACACCACTATAGGCAGAGCCTGTGAGTATTGAGCAACATTCAATAGTAAAAATAAACCTATCCATGCATTTCATGTCAAGTACGCTTCATTACTAACCTGGAAAGCAAATATGTTCTCAATGAGGTCTCCAAACACAAATGATGAACCAGCTTTTGTGTAGTCCAGAAATATCTGAAAAAAAGGAAGACCATAATATTCTGTTTCTCCTTCTCTCTTGTAGTTTAAATAATCATTCATTATTGTTTTGTTTTAATAAGTTACCACAGATTGTAACATATTAACTTCATTTAGAGAGCTATATCTTTGCAAGTATGATGGACATTATATTAGTTTACACAATAAAGAGGTGTTCAAACGTATGTAAAAATGCTCCTGTTTTGCATTTTTCTAATTTAATAAAAATCATAATAATGATGCTTTATATTATACCTGAACTTGCTTTCCAAGCCATTCGAATGCTAACAGACCAGGCTCTGTCCTAATGATAAACAGGCCAATGGCAAACTGTAAACCGAGTCCCCAGAAGACTGTCCTCCAGCTCACCTAATCAGAATTCAACGCAAACAACCTTTTTCGTTAACAACCACATTCATTTAAACTAATTTTTTTTTTAAAGTTCCTTTAGCATCTACAACTATTTTATTGTTGGGAAATGATAGGTGTAACCTCAACAGTCTGATAAGGTTTGTAGGAAATCCAAAGTCTAAAAAAATACATTTAAAGAGATAAGCACCTTTAATAAAGCATGTACTGTTTGCAGGTGTGTGTTTTATCACTCACTGCAGTTCTGTGTGCAGAGAAGAGAAATATGGCAATAACGAATAGACAGACACCGCCAAAAGGGATGAGCTGCTCTGGGCGCTTTCGTGTGTCGATTGCCAGCCACGCCACCAGCAGGCCCACCACAATTACTATGAACACCCTGCAACATACAGAGATATATATGACGCATGTGTATAATCATGGTCCCTGTATTGAAAACATATTGCCCATTTTATTATATTTAGAACAGTGGTTCTCAACCTTTTTGAAAAACCAATGCTTTAGAGTCTGTGGTAAAGACTGATTTAGCTGTTTTGTTCTACAACAATTACACACAGTCAAAACCTCAAACATGAATCTTGTGACCTTTAAAAATATAAGTAGCTAACAAGTTGCTATTTAAGTGCATAGCTCACATTGTTGTGCTAGTTACAGTGTGGTGCATTATGTACAGTGTCAACTTGTTTGCAGCAATTATATTTATACACTAGAATTATATTCAAGTGTTTGGGGTTGGGGTCAGTAGGATTTTTTTAAAATGATTCCTTAATAGTAAGGTTGGTGAAAAAATGACTGTAATGACATTTATTATGTTACAAAATATTACAACTGATAAGCAGCACAACTATTTTCATCACTGATAATAATAAGAAATGTCAGCATATTAGAATAACCTCTGAAGGATCATGTGACACTAAAACAGGAAATTCAGCTTTGCCATCACAGGAATAAATTATATTTTAAAATATATAGCAACAGAAATCAGATATTTTAAAAATGTCACAATATTGCCGTTTTTACTGTGGTTTTGAACAAATAAAGTGCAGCCTTGGTGAGCATAAGAGATGTCTTGCAAAAACTTTAAAAACAGATAATAAACCTTTGAACAGTAGTATATTAAAATGCCATACTCACCATTTTATCCATCTGGTATTGGATTTGAAACACCTTTGTGCAGGCTTGAAAAATCTCCTTATGCTGTCACCCTTGTACTTATTCACCAGTTCACACACGATGATAAACACCCCCAGACAAGTGAGGACAACCAAAGCAATTGCCCTCTGAAAGTCCAGATAAACCGCAGCAATGAAGTATGCTAAATAACCTACAATATAAAACACAAAGCATATATTGCACCTTGTCCACTTGAGATGGATAATGTATCACCATGTTTAATTAAAAACAGTAATAGATATAAAACTGAGAAGATGAAAATCTTGCTTACCTGCAGCAAGTATTCCCAAAGCAATGTATTTGATTATTTTGGAGTGTGTCTTGCAGAAGATCTCTGTGGCCGTGATGGGTATGCATGCTTTGCTGTGGTCAACAATGAAAAGTCTTGCACATGTGAAGTCTTACAGCATGATTGGCAGAATCATGAATCACAGAATCGAAGCATTTACATTTTTGACTATATTTCTTAATTAGGATGACATTATGTAATTGCAAGGGAATCTCATTTCCAAATAATGTGATAATGAAATCTTAATGGCATCGTATTTACAGATTAGATTCACAACCACACCTTAGGCATGATTTTGACTCCTTCTCTGACTCCTCTTTGTCACTGTCACTAAGGTCATCTGTTAATTTATCCTCCTAAGAATAAAAAAAAAAAAGATTATTTTTCAGATTTTTTAGAGAACTTCCTCACACTTTCCCAAGCCTACCTTAAAAAATGCTGGATTGTCCACCCCTTGTTCTTTCCCACATGAGATGGTTGTTAACTGTAAATCTTCTTTGTCTGCTGTAAAGAAAGAATCAGAAAACTTTTTACCAGCTCTAATGAACATTGATTCAACAGTTCCTTAGGAGCTGCGAGTTCAAAACACATCCATATCCACATTTAATCCAAACAATTATTAACTATACGCACAAATATGAAATCGACACCTCCTTTATTCAAACCATGGCAAAAACCACCAGTTCATATAACAGTTTGAATCAATCTAAAGAATGGAGAGGTAAATAAGTGGCTTACTCATTCTGCATTCTCTGTGACAACTGCCGAGTCTTGAACCTTGAGCTGGGATATATATACTCTGCCCACTTGGAAATCTTATCATTAATTAACTACATACTAACGTGTTTTTATTTATAACACTTGCACGTTGCTATCAGATTGCTAGTCAGGGATGACTACTCTGAGTAGTCATGAAACAGCATCTTTTTATCATTTATTGCAATGAAGCTCCTCCTTATTTCCAGATAAAAAACAAGATACAAAGTGTAAAAGAAAACAAACTGTCAGGAATAAAAAATGTAACATAACGAAGGGCCTGAAATTCTACAGGCGCCTGAGAGGAGGGGCCAGTATTATCGTTCACATCCATAAAAGACACTGAGAGCTCAGTGACTCCATGATCAACAAAACTAGCCCAAATCTAGCCTGATGACCATTGGAACCCTGCTAGCCAATAAAAAAATATAATATATATACCTGTCTTTTTCAAGAATTTTCAGATTTCCTATAATTAGTAGGTCTTCAGTATAATGTATGCAGCAATAGGGTCATGGTTTCGATTCACAGGACACAATTTTTATCAGTTGGCCCCGACTCTCCACAGTATCTACAGTAAATCATAGAAGACTTTAATTACCCCTGGTCACAGAACGGCAGAGTTAAATATATAATTGAACACAAAATATATAATTATTATTAAATATAAAACAAAATTAGACCTAGCTGGTTAAGTGTACGAAAACTACCATCCTTATACAATTAGGACGCTAGATGCCACTGTTGCACATTGTAAAGTATGATTCAGTTTTATGCCTGAATTCAGAAGAACACATCACTAACAAAACACACTGGCAGCAATCTGAGCATATGCTACTACTATTAATATATGGAGAGTTATTAATCCTATGTTCTTAATCATATAACCTTTTTTTCAAAACTTACTAGTACATTTACTCAAAGGCATGATTTGATTGTAAGTTATGGTCTGTAAGGTTGTCTTTGTACACTATATGAGGATGCACAATATCCAGCTTTACATAAATGCGATTTCATCTTCAAATCCATATAAAATGTAGCGTCTGCCTGACCCTAAACTGAAGTTTTATGATGGTATATTATGCCTGACTCCATAGAATGCTTTACAGAATCCACAAATCAAATACAATCATCAGACAATATGTGGAATCTGTGACAGTTTTCATGGAAAATCATGGAAAATTAAATGGTGCCTAATACCTTTTAGTTAACACAGGATGACGCAAACTTAATAGACCGCAGTGTGCGTCACTGAATTTATTGAAGGTATAGTGTGTACAAAACACATTAACAGTTATTCATTAAGACATTTTATGTGTGTTTGTTTTTTTTAGAGCAAGCAGTCATTATTCACAAATATCAACCAAGTCTTTTCTGCACATTTATGAGTCCTCTCCACAAACTGAAGGTATTGTGATTTAACCATTCTAATAAGCATGCATATATATATATATTGGCATCTATGGTTCAACGAACTCTCCAATGTACAAAAGTTTCTTCAGATTATTAAAATGATCTTCAACTAGGTCTACAAAAAAATGGTTCTATGTCCAACTTTAAAATGTATTTTATCTTTATATAAAGATATAATATGAAGTTAGTGTATTAAAAAAATCATGATAATTTATTATCATTTTGACCTCTGTTTCTACTGTCTCAAAGGCAAAGGAACCCAGGTCTGAAGTAATTCATCTAGTGATTTTTTTCCCTATACATGTATTTGCACAATAAGTAGGCCTATTTATTCAGAGTGAAAAGATCAGTAATTCATTACAGAATTTGACTGCTCATTCAAGCCCACTTTTATAGTCAGTAGGCCTATTACATATATTCTCAAAGGAATTAGTCTTTTTGACAATTCCAGTGAATAGAAAATAAATACATATACATGTGTTATCAGCACAAGTTAACCCTAATCCTACCTACCTTTATCTTGGCAGTTTCTTCAGAAATGTTTTCAGAGGGTAGAATGTGTTTCCACCCTGTCAAAGTCTATACCTATCTAATCTATAGCTAATCTGAATAAATAAATAAATAAAAGTGTTGTCAAAAAACAGGCTATAAATTGTGAAAAAATTCAGATTTAAAGGGGTCATATGATGCGATTTCAGTTTTTCCTTTCTCTTTGGAGTGTTACAAGCTGATTGTGCATAGATAAGATCCCTGAAGTTGCAAAGACTAAAGTCTCAAAACCAAAGAGATATTCCTTATCAAAGTTAAGACTCTGCCACACCCCCCTAAAACAGCTCGTTCTAAGACGCCCCCACATATCTACCTCACTATGTGGAAATATTTGCATAATGCCGCCCAAATGTGCACGCAAAGAAAGAAGGTGTGGTTTCAGTAACCGCAGTTAGTGTTGAAGCAGCCATGTCAGGGAGACGCTGTGTGTTTCTAGGCGAAAGCAAAAGCACTTTATTTGGCCTTCCGAAAGTAGATGCAGTTAGGAATCTTTAAGATTACTTACAACAGAACAGCAATGCATTTTATGGACGACCGTTTCGTGAACCTAGGAGAGGAGGTCATTCTGACTTTGCTATGACAATCTCTGAATCAGCTACTGTAAGTATGTTTTGTTACTAGTTTATGTATTTGCTATTGACTGGCCAATCAGAGCAGACGACGCTTGTAGGAAGGAGGGACTTTGTAGAAAACAAAGTGTTTGAGAGAGGCGGGGCATAGAGGACCTACAATAATGTGCAGTATTTGAAAAATAATGTGTTTTTTGAACATTAAAGCATGTCAACATATTCTGTTACACCAAATACACAAAATAATGATCTTTAAAAAAGCAGCATATGACCCCTTTAAGGTTAAGGTTTAAGATTGCTAAGATTGAACAACAATTTAAACAAACAGACAAGACTTTTAGTGACAATAATAATAATAATCTAAGTGGGTCTAATTTGGTTAGGCTACTTATATAGGCTACTATTTTTAATGCCTAAAACAGAAACAATGGCCGTGACAAATGACTTTGTAATGCGTTTTTTTTTAATTACGACTTTTCCCAGAGTGTTTGTCCCATCCATAAAAACAAACAGGCCTACCCTTATAAAGGATATATGAAATAGTTGCTCTTTCATTGTTGTTTGAAGAGACATCACTATTTGTCCATGCCTGCGCCACATTTTTGCGTCTTCTAAATGGTCGGGGACGATGGCCAAAAATGCTGTCTATGTAGGCAGCTTCTCGGGATTTGAGCCACGGCCCGTGTGTGGCGTTGAGCGGAGTCCTCGCGCACACAGGAAGGAGAGAGGGCTGTTAGCTAGCAGACGGCGGGCAACTGAAAACAAGTCACTTTTATAAACCTCACAAATCAAACATACCTTACGCTGACTTGCATGGCGTTTGAAAGGTTGCTTTAAACGCGTGTTTGGCTGTATACCCGCAGACTGTTCTACTATAACCGCAGGTTTGCGTTATTTACAGAGCTGGGATGCAAGCAGCTAACGTTAGAGAGCCGCGCACCCGACTGCACAGCTAAAGCTTCTGTCAATACGAACCGCTTCACTTTCTTCATAAATATTCTCTCATCTGTATTAGCATTATAAAACCTATATAAAATGACATGTCATGTGTAACGGGGTGAAGTATTGCCAATTTGACCGTAAGCTGTGTTTTTAAAGGGCTTTGTTAGCTTGGCGAAGGTTTGTTTTTCTCAGTTAGCCTATGAGCTAATGCTAGCTCTTTAACATCCTCGTACAAAAGCTCATAACTTTCAACTAATGCTATTTGTTATTTGAAGGTGTTCTGTCGATCTAAAACAAATTCTCCGACAATTTTTGTTAAAACTAATTTAGGCGAGGGTGACAGTCTAATTACACTAAGGTAATTTTGACTGGCTGGGGGGAAAAAACGAGTGTAATTATGCCCAATACAGTATTATAATGTTAAAATGCTTTGAAAAGAGCTAATGTTTCCATAAACAAGTCTTTGAGCTGGCTGGACCATTACTATGGAAGTTCCTGGAAGTGTCCGTGCAATACAGATGAAGGTGCACAGGACCAAAACTGATGGATGCCAACAACTGCTGAGATGAATAAACCAGGAATCAAATGGTGATTATAATTCAATCTTTCTGCATTTAGCATCATTGCAGTTCAATATTTGATGTGATGTGGTTTTATGCCTGTTAATTCTAGTATTACAATTTTTACGTATATGTGGCCTGCATATGTATTGATTTATTTCTCTCTTCATATATTTGCTTCAGGTTTTGAAAATCTCCAATCATGGGTGATATGAAGACCCCTGATTTTGATGATCTCTTGGCTGCCTTTGACATCCCTGATGCAACCAGTTTGGATGCCAAAGAGGCCATTCACGGGAATCAAGATGAGGGAGAGGGACACCTTAAGCACTCGGAGATGTGTATGGATGCCACGCTTTTGATCCCTCACCCAGTGCCTATAACCGATGCCCCTGCTGTCAGTGTTATAGTAAAGAACACTAGCCGCCAGAACTCCTATGAAAATCTTGTAGAGAAGGAGAGCTCTCATTTGGGGCACCTTTTACAAAATGGGTTCAAAAGTTCTGCAGGCTCACTGGAGACACATCCCTCCAGCTATCCAAGATTGGATAGCTCTTCTGTCAACGGAGACTGCTCAAGACGTTCCATGGAAAAAATTCCTGTCCTCTACAAGAATGAAAAAGTTCCCTCTCTATCAGAGTCTATGCCTCAGTTTAGCCCTATATCCAGCCCAGAATCTGAAGACATTCATAGCAATGGAATCGATGACCGTCCAAAATCTGCAGAGACCTCGTACTTCCCATCTGATTCACTCTTTACATCTTCACCTCTTCCTGTTTTAGACAATCATGGAAAACCAGATGCATCCTGCTTATCGTGCAATGAAAGACTTCCTGGTTCAAAAGGTGTGGATGATCTTGGGTGTGATGGCTCATCTTTCAAAGACGATATGGTTGAACAAAATTCTGAGACTAAGAGTGACAGCATCCAAGATTGTGAAACAAATGCATATTCAACTCTTGAGACAAATATTTCTTCTTCCCATCTATGCGTCAAAGCTCACAGCTCCAGATTATCCTCTTGCCTTGATGCATTAGCAGCCTTGAATGCTAAAAAGGATCCAGGTGGGCAAACAAATTCAAAGGATTTCCCAGTTACCCCAAAAGAGTCCATGAAAATTAGTCCAAAAATACCAATATCACCAAGGAGCCCAAGAAGTCCTCTGGAGGTGGTGAAACGTTTCGCAAAACAGCCTGACAGCCCAATGAGTATATGCAGTGACAGCAGTGGTAAAGCATCTCCAGCTGTCGCTGCTGGCTCGCCTCCAGCCATCCCACGAGTCAGAATAAAGACAATCAAAACCTCATCTGGAGAAATCAAACGCACTGTCACAAGCATATTGCCAGACTCTGAAACTGAAGATCTCATGTCACCGTTTGAGTCATCGCCATCTCAGTCCTCAGTTGAAGATGCCTTCTCGAAAACATTGCCTGGGTATCGTTCAGATGATACCATTTCAGAGGTCATTTTTGAAGATGGAAAGCAGGAAGCCTCAAAGACACCTTTACTGGGGAGCAAATCCAGCACAAAATCAGCGAGGAACTCAAAGAAACCTCAAACCCAAAATAATGGTCATGCTCTAAAGGCAACACTTGGTGGCAACAAGCAAAAGAAGGCTTCTTCTCCTCAGATTGGTTCTTTTGCTAATACAAACTACCTTCCGAAGGCATTACACTTGGCAAACCTAAATCTAGTCCCACATAGCGTAGCTGCCTCGGTTACAGCAAGGTCTTCCACTAATAGACAGGAGCCCTCTCAGTTATCATCATCAATGGTGTGCAGTTCTGTACCACTGGTGCATCAAGTTAAAAAAGTTTCTCCAAACACACGAGCTGTTGTCCCAAATACTGCAGCTGGAACCTTAAACAGATTGTTGAATTTCTCAAACCCAGTACCAACATATGTTCCCGACCTGAGTCCACCACCAGGCACCAATATCAAGCTCCCACCGCAAGGCTATTGCTGCCTAGAATGCGGAGACTCATTCGGGCTGGAAAAGAGTCTTGCTTACCATTACAGTCGTAGAAGTGTGCATATAGAAGTCGCGTGCACCCACTGCTCCAAAACATTGGTGTTTTTTAACAAATGTGCTCTCTTGGCACACGCTCGAGATCACAAGAACAAAGGCATGGTGATGCAGTGCACTCAGTTGTTTATGAAGCCCATTGCTGTTGACCAAATGTTGGCACCCACCAAGCCTAAGCAGTCTGTAAATCAGATACCTTGCGGGAACAACGCCACAGAGTCATCTAAAAGCCAGGTGGTCTTGCCACTTTATCCCGACAAAGTTATCAAACATGGATTCAAATGTCTGGACTGTAATAAACAGATGTCAGACTACACAGCACTTGCGGGTCACTATCAGAGGGCAACAGAGGCTAATGGTCTGGTGAGTTGAATCAATGAACTACTGGAATCACAAAACGTAACAGTGTAAATTATTACAAAATTACTAATTATTGTTTTTATATTGGTCAGTGACATGTCTTTTTGAATATATTAAATTACAAATGCAATTTAAACATACAATGACTGACTATACCATGTCTTATATTTAAAATTTCTGTATTAAATTAAGATATTTTTGTGGGTACATAAAATCAAAAACACTGAAATTTTTATGAAAAATATTTTGGCGTAATCTTTTATAACTATTCGATTTTTTTTTTTAAACTGCTTCACTGCTTTCTATTTCATGCTATTTGAAAAACCTCAAAAAACTGTTTTTTGAAAAAAAAACAGAAAAGACTATGATAAGGTCAAAAAGTCTATGAAGATAACAGACATTTTACATTTTTATATAAGGCAAGATTAGTTCAGATGTGCTATGTGATATTTTAATTATGAATATAAATAATTCAGAATTAATAATTCATTATTAATAATTACATATGATAAAAAAAAACTTTGTTGAAACTTTCTAAAATATATAAAAATATTTTATATGATAAGATTTTATAATATATAAAACTTTAAACCTCATAAAAAATATATTAAAGAATGTTTTTGAAAATAAAGGTGAAATAAACTTGTTTTGAAGGTGTCAAAGAAATGTTACTACCTTTTACTTGATGGTCATTCTACTATATATAGAGAGATAAGGATAGTTTTTCAAAACCATATGAAATCAACGTAAATACAAAATACATTTCAAAGAACTGGCATGTGTTCTGTATGAACATGTGACTTGTTCTTTTCTAGATTTTTTTAGATATTTTTTTCTTTGTGTTTCTTGTGGACACTCTTCTATGTCATTGACCCTGTTTGCTTTCTTCGATGCAGATTTGCAAGGTTTGCTCAATGTTGCTACCCAACAAGTGCAGCTACAGGGCCCATCAGCGAATGCACTCACACAAATCTCCTTATTGCTGTCCTGAATGTGGGGCACTCAGTCGCTCAGTGGACATCCAGAAGCATGTGAAAGAGAATTGTCTCCACTATTCCCGTAAAATTGGGTACTCGTAAGTACCTCGAACAGTGACCTCTAGACCAATGAACTTCCGCTTTGAGACCATGAATGTCTTTTATGTTGTCTTTGCTCACTCTCTGATTTGCTCAAATTTCTTTCAGGTGTCTGCATTGTGAAATGCTTTTCATGTCCCTGTCCCTCTTGAAGACTCACATTGAGGAGAAGCATTGTGAGGTCTTCTATAAGTGCACTATCTGTCCTGTAGCCTTCAAATCTTCTAATGGCTGTCTGATGCATGTAAAAAACAAGCATGGTGGCAGTGAACCCAACCATCAGTAAGTGCATCTATTGATTTGTCATGCCATAAATTCAGTCATAAAAAATGTTCCTAGAACTGTGTCGAGGAGTTACCTCTGGTTCATTCTGTGCAGGGTGATCTACAAATGTTCCTGTGGAACAGTCTTTAAGAGGAAGCAGTTGTTATATCAACATTTTCATCATCGTATATGTGTGTTCAAGTGTCCAGATTGCACTTCATTCTTCCCAGAGAAACTACTTTTGGTGCAACATTTTAAGGTTTGTAGCTACTTTTAGTGCTGTTGGTCATTGCAATGTGTGACTGACAGTTTCTGTCATCTAGTGTAATTGGGGAAATTGTGCACATATTGTCTTATCAAACTGTAATTTTAGCTTAGTTTAGACCAGGGGTGGCAAACGTCGGTCCTGGAGAGCCGCAGCCCTGCAGAGTTTTGCTTCAACCCTAATCAAGGTTACTAGAAAGCTACAGGCAGGTGAGTTTTAATTAGGGTTGGAGTTGAACTCTGCAGGGCTGCGGCTCTCCAGGACCGGAGTTCGCCACCCCTGGTTTAGACTATTACAATTTATTTACATGCACTTTGAAAGTCTGATTTCAGTCAGGCTAAAGCAGTCATTTATTTATTTATTTTTAGATGTCATGTATACGCTTTTGTCAGAAAGAAATTGTAACTGCCAGATGAAGTCGGATGAACAGACCTAAATTCTAACAGAATGCGATTGTAGCTTGGCTTTGTCCAGCTTGTATACATGTTGCTCACTTGCTCCAAGGTGACGTTTAATGTTTGATATTACGTCAAATATTTGATTACGCATTGTCATGTATACTTATGTGACAAAAACCTGCTATAGCTGAATTATAACTCTGCATGTAAGTATACTTATGAAGGGAAAACTTCACTGAATAATGTATTTAGTGCTTTTAGAAGGAGGTGTGAGTTTATTCCATACACATTTTATACATAATGCTTCTGTCTGGGACTACAAGACATTTACATTTAAGACATTTAGCAGATGCTCTTAACCAACTTATGAAAAGTGCTTCATATGAGACTGTTGCATGTAGATCAGCAGGTAAGCATACAATTAAGAACATTATTAAATGAAGTACTTTCTGCACAAATGCAAGTAAGTACTGTCTGAATAAATTGAATAATATACATATATTGTAGTATTTTCCAGAATGTCACATTTTTTCATTATCTGAAATGTGTGCAACATGTATTTCAAAGCATCTTATATAATGCAATTAGCGTCAAGGACGCAAAACGTGTGAAGCACACATTTGGAGCCCAAGTGTTTTTGTATAGCGTATTTCTCACATGCTGGTAGTTTGTTTCACTTAAAATAAATGTATAATAAATTGTGTTTATAATGAATGCCACTATATTTAATGTTTTAAAGGGGTCATATGATGTTGCTAAAAAGAACAGTATTTGGTGTAATGAAATGTGTTTATGCGGTTTAAGGTTCGAAAAACACATTATTTTCCACATACTGTACATTATTGTTTCTCCTCTATGCCCCACCTTTCTGAAACGCCTCGATTTTTACAAAGCTCGTCGGTCTGAAAAGCGAGGTATGCTCTGACTGGCCAGCTATCCAGTGCGTTGTGATTGGCCGAATACCTCAAGCGTGTGACGGCAATGTTAATGCTCCTACCATACTGTGATGCCCTGTCCAGCCAGAGCAACGAGACAAAAACATTAAAACCCATTATAAACAAGGCATTTGTTGCATCCAGTGGGGATGGATTATAATGACTTATACTGTCTTTTTACACGTTGCATCACGCCACGTAAACATAAAACCATGTCTGCATTTGTGATCGGAGAAATGACAAACAACAAGCGCTACTCTACACTGATCAAAACTCGCGTTTGAATCATCAGTGGCAAATTCTTTAATATAAAAAAACGTACTTGCAGTCTGTGAGTCAGAACAGCCGGCATTGTAGTCTACTCTACCAGGATCAGGAAACAGTCCTGTAAAATGTAAAACAGTCAAATGTGCTAGACACATGTGAATATTTGGGTTGAACTGTTCTGGAACAGTGTTGTAAATACAACTTAACCACTGATTTCTAGTTGTGTCCTCTTGGAAGGCCAAACAAAGTAGTTTCGCTTTCAGGCCGGCGGCCTAGAGTGAGCGGAGGCCGGCGGATTCGATGAAGGAGTGGCCTTGCGAAAAGAGGTGGGCTTGCGGCAACCACATGTAACGACCCCGGGCTGGACTCCGCTTCGTCCACGGTGAAAGCCGATCCGGCGATCCACAGCACGAAGATGATGTATTTCCTCAGCGACCAGCACGGCTCAGCTCCAGGCATGACGAAGCAGATATCGTCCTCTTTTGGAAGGCCAAACAAAGTAGTTTTGCTTTCACAGAAACACAGCGTTTTCACAACATGGTGGCAGCAACAATACTACAGCGAGAATAAAAGTTACGCCTTCTTTCTTTGTGTGAACATTTGGCCGGCGTTATGCAAATCTTCCCACATCGTGACGTAGACATGTGGGGGTGTGTTAGAACGAGCCGTTTTAGGTAGGCGTGGTTGACTCTTAACTTTTATAAAGAATATCTCTTTGGATTTGAGGCTTTGGTCTTTGCAACTTTACAGATCTTCTTTATGCACCAAGAGCTTGTATCATTTCAAAGAGAAAGAAAAAATTTAAATCGCATCATATAACCCCTTTAAAGTTACATTTTTCATTCCTGTTTGGATCTAAATGCTGTTAAATTTAGAGTGTGTCAAACTCAGCTCCTGGTGGGCCACTGTCCTGCAGAGTTTAGCTCCACCCAACTCCAACACCTGCCTGGGAATTTCTGGGGCTGTGTCTGAAATCGCCCCCCTATACCCTTAAATAGGGCACTATTTGAGGGAACAGCCATTTTTAGTGGTGTCCGAAACCATAGTGGACGTTCTCGAGTGCACTCATTCAATCCCACAATGCACTGCAAAAACAAGTGTACAACTGGTGCACGCTCAACGGCTAGAGAATGCCCATAATGCACCGTGAGAGTCACGCGCCAAATGAATTCCCGCATCTTGCCAGAAAATGGCGCCCGCAGCTGAATAATCAATCCGTTCATTTTTACAAAGCACTCATCCATGGCGTACAGCATAATGTACAACACGGGTATAAATTCATTGTAAATTGATTATTAAATTGTTTGATTAGGGTTTATACATAATTTCCGTGACAGAGTTCAAGATAAATCCTTTAATCTTACTACGGGAGCTGCTAGTTTCA
Organism: Sinocyclocheilus grahami; assembly: GCF_001515645.1. Lineage (NCBI taxonomy): Eukaryota > Metazoa > Chordata > Actinopteri > Cypriniformes > Cyprinidae > Sinocyclocheilus > Sinocyclocheilus grahami. The sequence continues at coordinate 414,702 of NW_015505987.1, read as the reverse complement.
AATGATTCATAAACCGCAAGCACAAACTATGCAAAAGCGGCATTCCTTCCGGTGCACTCAGTGTCTGAATTCACTACTCGTTTTCATTCACTCCTTCTAGTGAACTGAATTAGTGACCTAATGTAGGGAATAGTGAATGAGGGGGCAATTTCGGACACAGCCTAGGACTCATGAAGATTTTGATTAGCTGGATCAGGTGTGTTTAATTGAGATTGGAGCTAAACTCTGCAGGACAGTGGCCCTCCAGGAGCTGAGTTTGACACCCTTGATTTATAGTATTTTTTGTGAGCCTTTGTTTTGTGTAGTTTACCAGTATTTTACATTATTTGTGATTTGTAATAATGAAAAACAAATTTGACCCGCTGTGACTTATAGTCATGTGCGACTTATTTTCTGGAAAATATGGTACAATAAAACCTAGTGCAAATAAACAAGCCCATGCAAGATTCTTTTTCAAGTTAACCCCAATATTTTTGAAATAGGTCATATTTGCATTTTGCATGAGCTGCGTGAGTTTGATTGCATGCTGGGAGGCATGAAGTGGTCAAGATGAGAGTATGTCAGTTGCGATGGGGTGCTTGCAAATGACAGGTGGTCATTCAGTGTAACTTTTTTTTTGGGAGACATGTTTGATTTGTCAAGTAATTACAATACATTTTAACTACAGATAAGGCAGACTGCTGTAACTTGATGAATGCAGTCAACACAGAGTAACAAAAGTATACAAAACGGTCCATTAACATGGGATGTATTCAGTTTAGATTGCAGGATAAACTAAAAAAAAATTAGAAAAATAATTTTGTAGCATAATACTGTGGCAGAATGGAAGCGCCAGGAGAGATTTTTGTGATCTTGTGGTTGCATTGTGGAAACAAAGAGCAGGTCATTTCTTTTTTTAATCTGCCATCGCTATTTCCTATGTCATTGTCTACTGCCACAGCACTAGAGATGTCTCATCTCGTCAGTGCTGACCTGAAGAACAAGAGTGGTACTGTATTATGCAGATATTTAAAAATTATTCATATTTAAAAAGTCTAATAAATTGTCTGTTTCATCTGCAGACTGTTCATGGTGGAGTTTTCAGAGGTGAAGCAGAAAAAAGTCCCAAAAAGACAGAGACAACATCTTTCTCTGATAAAATGTCACCACAAAAACTCCAACCAGGGTTGACCAAACCAGTAAATGAGGCCTGCATGAAGGGAAGAGAGAGCTCTGCTGCACAGAAGTCAGGTGCTGGAGTTAGAATGAAGAATGCTGGTTGGACCTGTGGAGAATGCCTCCTGTGGGTTCCCGACAGAGAGACCTACATCAATCACATGAAGACCAGCCATGGCAAGGTGAAAATCTTTGCGGTGCATGTGAGATTTTGCATTTGATTGATTTGCAAGTACTCCTCTGTTTTTTTGTTTTTTGTTGGCTCTAGTCAATTTGTGATCCAAAATCCTCACATTTGAACATGCCTGTCTTTTTGCAGTCAATAAAGAGGCACCCATGTCGGCTATGTGAAAGTTCCTTCAATTCACCCTTGAGTCTTAAACGACACCTTCGAAGTGACCACGATGGAAGAAGGAAAGTTTACACATGCTGGTAAAATCACTATACTGTATAATTAAAAAGTGATTTAATGTTCTCAGAAGTTTTATCAACATTTATTTTGCACTTTTCTTAAGAGTACAACTTTGTGTTGTATTTTTCTTTTTAAACCCTGAAGGTACTGCACAACTGAGAGGATATCTTTCACTAAACACTCTATGCTAAAGAACCACATCAACTTGATGCATGGAATCAAGAATCCAGATTTCAGCCAAATGGCAAAGCTAGCATCTCAGGAGGTGGGCAAACCCACAGGGGAGGTAATCTTCTTTTATTTATTTTATAGAAACATTATATCAGATACAGCTTTTGCTACTACGTTTTAGGCTTGCCGCGATAGATGGTGCTGACGGTGACAACGCAACACCGCTTATGTCACTTGCCCACCGCAGCACCGACCCCCACCGTCGTTTTGATTTTTTTATTGTAATAAAAATCATTTAATTCAGTAAAAGAACAGACACTACAATTAAAAACTGAACACGGCTGCTCAATGCAGCGTGCCGAATGTCGCATCACAGATCAGATTTTATTTATCCATTGAGGAGAGTGAGTCGAGCTGACTGACGAAAAGAGTGAGGTGAGACAGGCAAGACGATGGCAGATGATTTAGTTTCGAAACGAGATGCAAAAGCGCCTGTTTGGCAATATTTTGGATTGTGGCTTTCCTAATGTGATTTGGAAAGCTAGGAAAAAGGGAACGCCCCCGCCCCTACGGTGATACCGGTATTACCGGTGTTGTCACACGTCGATTAACCGGTGGGAAAATTTCCTCACCGTCACAACCCTACTACATTTTCCTCTTTCAGAAGCTGAAAAGAAAAGCAGAGGGGGCTCATGGAGTAGCAGGAAATGGGGAAACATCATACAGCGTCAGTGCCAAGCGACATAAGCCACTTTATCTCTGTGCCAAATGTGGCTTTAAATCTGAGGACCAGGCCCAGTTTCAGGAGCACATACCTCAACACACAACCGACAGCGACACACCCCAGTGCCAGCACTGCGGCCTATGTTTCACATCTCAGTTAGCACTCAGCAGACACCTCACCATTGTACATAAGGTCAAAGAACCGGAGAAGCATGAGGACTTTAACGAAGAGGACGCAGGGAAAGGACAAGAACACTCAACAGACTTGAGCGATGAACCCGTACCTCTTTCAGCAAAAAAGACTGGCCTGTCCACAGAGAAGGAGCAAAGCAAACTCCACAGTGAGCCCACAGACAGTGCTTTCAACATCAGTAACAACACACAGGCATCAGAAGCAAGTGGATTTGAGGAAGAAAAGGCCTGAACAGAAGAAAGGACTACAATGGAAAGCTGCTAAACAACTTAATTGCAAGCAATGGTTGCTGAATATGCAGCTGATAAATGTGGTACTGGAAACATGTTGCCTTACAGTGAAATACTATATCTCATGTCATTTATCATATATATGAAATAATGTTTAAAACAGACAGAGTTTTAATGCATTATTTGAATTAACTTAACTGTTAAATTCATGCAATTAATTGTCACTTTTTTACTGCTTGCTTGTCCATCTTATGTATGTGGATAATCATAATTTATTTTTGTGTAATTGCAAAAGCATCATGTCAGTGTATTACAGTGTTTTGCTACAGAGCAAATGTATGTTTTTGTTAATGTACCACGTCAAATCTGTCTTGGGTACATTACAACGCAGGAAATGTTATGTATGTTACTCAGTGTAGCCATAAGTGAGACAGTCATTTAATATTTTGACTGTTTTCAGGGTCACCAAAAAATACTGAAGAATTTAGTACATTTGATGGTCAATCTTTGGTGGTGCTTATGCTGTGCTGGTCTTGAAGGAAGGGCAGGTCTGATGTTTATTTTATATTTATTAGGTAGCGTGCTTGTATCACACAAAGCTAAACATCTGTAACTGCATTGCTACTATGGAGATTGCATTATTCTAAATGGTATTCACTTAAACCCAGGTATCTGCACTCAGAGAAAGTATATTTTCATATTCATTCCATGTCGATTAGTAGTTTCAATGTCATTTATATTCAATGAGCCATTCTTACAATCAAATTGAGCACTTTTGTAAATGCTTGTATGGAAAAAATTATTTACATATTAAAGACATCAGAGACAGCTACAGTTTGTGAATCAGGGTATCTTCCGTCCAATCAATTTTTGTTTTAATATTGAAATCTGAAAAATGAAAAACGGGCACATATTTAGTTTTTCAATTATTCAAACAAAACGAAAAATCAAGAATCCGGCTTAATTTTTCGTTTTTACATTCAGGGATAGAAAACGAATAAACAACTTGAATATTCGATCTCTACATGTGGGCGGGAATGAAACGCCCCTCTCTGCTAATTGGTCAACCAAACATTACAACATAATAATAGTCCTAAAAAAAACCTTAATAATAGTCCTCCGCTTCTATTGATTCTTAACATGTTTATTTCTACTACATTTGAAACGATTTTCCTAGTGTGAAAAACGTCTCACACTTACTTAGATGACTATTTGTCAGGATGTTATTTTAAGTCAGTTTCTGTACAGATATAACTTCAAGTCTTGGATACAAGAAGGCTAGGAAAGGCAGTTCGTTTAACACACACTGGCCTTCTGTGACAACACGTCTCACTAGCAGGTCATGTGTTATTGTGTTCTCTAGTTTATCGAACAGCTATTTACAAGAGCTACATACTTGGAATTTGAGTTTGTTGAACAGAATTATCAAAAGTATTATAATTCAGGAGCCATCTATACATACATATATTTAAAATGAAACGACAACCTATCATCTCTCGGTAGTTTTTTTTTTTTCTTCCTCTTCTTACCGGAAGTAACGCAACCAGAGAAGTCACCGCGTATCCGCTAACTATAGCAGTGGCGGCGAAACGTTTGCAAAAAAAGATCAATTTTGCAATTATTTTAATTGACCTTTGTCATACATATTTAATCTACAGACGAAATGTTATCGTTAGACTTCCTCGACGATGTCCGGCGAATGAATAAGCGGCAGGTGTGTATTTATTTAGCCAGTTAGCTCGGCGCTTCCTCTGCTTTGCGCTCTCTTACTACACGTCAGCTTGAATGACAGTGGCTTTAACGTTTATGCATATTATTATTGCGAGTTGTAGAGATGAAGTATGCTTTGAATGACTTTGAATATTTTGTTGTTGAGTAGGTGTAAACAAGGAAGGCGGCTTTTTACAAAAGCTGCTATTCTGTTATTCTGTGCTATTCATTTATATATTAGTACTTTGACTTTAAGGCATTACACTACAAGAGATCTCAAATCTGCATCAATCATCATTATTTTTACTAACAACACATACTTTCGCTAGTAAATTTAAGTAACTGGGAGCCAAAGAAAAGCCATCTGATGTTTAGCTTCTGGTGTTTTTCAGCTTTACTATCAGGTGCTGAATTTTGGAATGATTGTATCTTCAGCCTTGATGATCTGGAAAGGCTTGATGGTTGTAACTGGGAGTGAAAGCCCGATTGTGGTTGTTCTCAGGTGATATTTTGCAGCATGCTTTGTTACCTTTTGCATAATACTGTTTCAGTTGTTTAATTTCAAAATGAGTGATTATCCAGGACTGTTGTACTGCACTGTACTTTTATTTACAGAGCCAATAAATCTCATTTTTTACTGTAGAAACTGGGCAAGTCAGAATGTAAAAGTGAGTGTTAAATGTCCTTATCCAGCAATCACAAAACAAACCCGGAAAACTAAATGCATTGGTAAAAAATGTATGGAAACCCTGATGGTGTTTTCAGTTTATTTATGCATGTGTTATTATGGATTGCTGCACTGTAAGAAAGAAAAAAAAAGCAGAACAACAACAAAAAAAAGTACTGGTGAATTTCTTCCAAGACGTTATCCATTAAATTTATGGAAACTTCCTTAAACTAAAATACAACATAATGCAATGCGTAATTCAAAATACAGGTAAAACGCATTCGAAAAATTCCATCATTTTAGCATTGGGCCCGATTTTTTATAGACTTTTCTTAAAATGTACGTGACTTTAGAGTTTTTTTGAACCTGCATGTTTTAATTTTGAAATCAGTTTATGAATCTTATTTTTTTTTTTTAAGTATTTCTTAAAACCAGCTTTTTGTTGGGAAGCCAAATATGCAACCCACTAGGATGTTTGAAACATAATCGAGGCATATGATTCAAATGCTGCACAAGACGATACAAATTATCACATTTACATCAGTGAAGTGTAATTGTTAATGTCATTATTATTGTAGTGGAAGCATGGAGCCTGCGTTTCACAGAGGAGACCTCCTCTTTCTCACAAATCGTGTTGAAGATCCAATCAGAGTGGGAGAGATTGTTGTGTTCAGGATTGAGGGAAGAGAAATTCCCATCGTACACAGAGTCCTAAAAATTCATGAAAAGTAAGTATCGTATATTTACAAGATGCATGTTTAAAACTTACAAAAATGCAAGTTTTCCTGAATGCGAGAGTGTTCACACGCAGTACATTTTATGTCTGATACGTTTAAATCTGCCATGAAACGATTTTCCTAGTGTGAAAAACGTCTCACACTTACTTAGATGACTATTTGTCAGGATGTTATTTTAAGTCAGTTTCTGTACAGATATAACTTCAAGTCTTGGATACAAGAAGGCTAGGAAAGGTAGTTCGTTTAACACACACTGGCCTTCTGTGACAACACGTCTCACTAGCAGGTCATGTGTTATTGTGTTCTCTAGTTTATCGAAGAGCTATTTACAAGAGCTACATACTTGGAATTTGAGTTTGTTGAACAGAATTATCAAAAGTATTATAATTCAGGAGCCATCTATACATACATATATTTAAAATGAAACGACAACCTATCATCTCTCGGTAGTTTTTTTTCTTCCTCTTCTTACCGGAAGTAACGCAACCAGAGAAGTCGCCGCGTATCCGCTAACTATAGCAGTGGCGGCGAAACGTTTGCAAAAAAAGATCAATTTTGCAATTATTTTAATTGACCTTTGTCATACATATTTAATCTACAGACGAAATGTTATCGTTAGACTTCCTCGACGATGTCCGGCGAATGAATAAGCGGCAGGTGTGTATTTATTTAGCCAGTTAGCTCGGCGCTTCCTCTGCTTTGCGCTCTCTTACTACACGTCAGCTTGAATGACAGTGGCTTTAACGTTTATGCATATTATTATTGCGAGTTGTAGAGATGAAGTATGCTTTGAATGACTTTGAATATTTTGTTGTTGAGTAGGTGTAAACAAGGAAGGCGGCTTTTTACAAAAGCTGCTATTCTGTTATTCTGTGCTATTCATTTATATATTAGTACTTTGACTTTAAGGCATTACACTACAAGAGATCTCAAATCTGCATCAATCATCATTATTTTTACTAACAACACATACTTTCGCTAGTAAATTTAAGTAACTGGGAGCCAAAGAAAAGCCATCTGATGTTTAGCTTCTGGTGTTTTTCAGCTTTACTATCAGGTGCTGAATTTTGGAATGATTGTATCTTCAGCCTTGATGATCTGGAAAGGCTTGATGGTTGTAACTGGGAGTGAAAGCCCGATTGTGGTTGTTCTCAGGTGATATTTTGCAGCATGCTTTGTTACCTTTTGCATAATACTGTTTCAGTTGTTTAATTTCAAAATGAGTGATTATCCAGGACTGTTGTACTGCACTGTACTTTTATTTACAGAGCCAATAAATCTCATTTTTTACTGTAGAAACTGGGCAAGTCAGAATGTAAAAGTGAGTGTTAAATGTCCTTATCCAGCAATCACAAAACAAACCCGGAAAACTAAATGCATTGGTAAAAAATGTATGGAAACCCTGATGGTGTTTTCAGTTTATTTATGCATGTGTTATTATGGATTGCTGCACTGTAAGAAAGAAAAAAAAAGCAGAACAACAACAAAAAAAAGTACTGGTGAATTTCTTCCAAGACGTTATCCATTAAATTTATGGAAACTTCCTTAAACTAAAATACAACATAATGCAATGCGTAATTCAAAATACAGGTAAAACGCATTCGAAAAATTCCATCATTTTAGCATTGGGCCCGATTTTTTATAGACTTTTCTTAAAATGTACGTGACTTTAGAGTTTTTTTGAACCTGCATGTTTTAATTTTGAAATCAGTTTATGAATCTTATTTTTTTTTTTTAAGTATTTCTTAAAACCAGCTTTTTGTTGGGAAGCCAAATATGCAACCCACTAGGATGTTTGAAACATAATCGAGGCATATGATTCAAATGCTGCACAAGACGATACAAATTATCACATTTACATCAGTGAAGTGTAATTGTTAATGTCATTATTATTGTAGTGGAAGCATGGAGCCTGCGTTTCACAGAGGAGACCTCCTCTTTCTCACAAATCGTGTTGAAGATCCAATCAGAGTGGGAGAGATTGTTGTGTTCAGGATTGAGGGAAGAGAAATTCCCATCGTACACAGAGTCCTAAAAATTCATGAAAAGTAAGTATCGTATATTTACAAGATGCATGTTTAAAACTTACAAAAATGCAAGTTTTCCTGAATGCGAGAGTGTTCACACGCAGTACATTTTCACCATAGCTTGGGCTGAAAATATTAAAGGTGCTGTAAGTGATTTCTGAGAAACGTTGTTGAAAGTGGATCGGACCGAGCATCAAAACACTTCTAGCCAATCACCAGTAAGGGGCGTGTCCACTCATGATAGGGGAGTTGCCTGTGCTGCAAAGCATGTTTGTGAAGTTGGGGGCGGAGCTATTAAGATAGAGGCGTGATCCTTTTGGGTAGGGGGCGGGGCATGTATGTGTTTGGTGATTTCAACTATAAACAGAGTTTCTCAAAAATCACTTAGTGCACCTTTAATTGAGATGGTGTGCTTGTTTTTAACAAGATCCCAGTCTAATTCACATCATGAAAAGTTTAGATTATCAGGGATAGAGCTGTATGTATTCGTATTAAGTTGTGCCATTTGTGGTTTTCTGATCATACTGCCTGTCTTTGTTCCTTCCAATAACATTGATCTCTACTGATTTCAGAGAAAATGGTGATGTCAAGTTCTTGACGAAAGGTGACAATAATTCTGTGGATGACAGAGGCCTTTACAAGCAGGGACAGCACTGGTTGGAGAAGAAAGACGTGGTGGGAAGAGCAAGGGGGTAAGAATCCCTAGTCATCTTTAAGCAAATAAATCTGATCTAGTTTAGAGTGCTTTCATGTCTGACTTTTCTGCAAGCTCTTTTGGTGCGATTTTACTGGCTACAACTCTCTGATTGGTGGGACTTTCTGCACAGCAAAATGGGCAATGTAGTTTTACATTAAGAATTCCACTGTTAAAAATAAGTTAAAATTATGTGGGCTGATGGCTTCAACAAAAGCATATACCATTGATTAACAACTTCATAGCTCACAACAGATTTGCCTGTAAAGGTTTATATAGTTTATTGTTAAAAATCTATTTCCCCATGGAGAAAGTTTTACTTCCAGAAGCCAACTGTTGCACTCTAATGTAAGTTCTATTTATTGCATGTCATTACATTGCTTTGCACATGTCACTGTATTTCTGATCACACGTCCTCTATGACAGGTTTGTGCCTTACATTGGAATTGTCACAATTTTGATGAATGACTACCCCAAATTTAAGGTATGTAATGAATCCTGTTTAAATTATGAGAAGTTGTTACATCGCAGTTGTTCTAACACTTGTGCTTTGTTCCCTGACAGTATGCTGTACTGTGTTTGCTCGGGCTGTTTGTTTTGGTACACAGAGAATGAAGAATTTTGAGAGTAGCGCCATCAGGGAACACGCGTCCCTCTTGTGACCAGTTTTTATGGTGTTTTTTCCTGCACTTGCTCAAGGTCAAATTATAATTTTCTCTGTTTAATGACAATGCAAACACAAAAACTACTGGAAGAATTTGTATTTGTTACTTTTCCATGTCATACCAAATTCAGTTTTTGTTTGATCTGACTTTACAGCTGTACTTGCACCATATGTCAAGATCTAACTCTTTCTTAAAGGCTAAATTTTGTATTGAATAAAAATGTTGAGCCAAATTTGAAAGTGTATTCTTTTATAAATTAATTCTTGTTCATTCTCTTAATTTCTTATGAAAAGTGTTTTTGTATTATATTAGGATTCACACACTGGGGGGGGGGGGTAAGGTGTAACATTTTTTACTCTGAAATTGCTAACATTTCACCAACAATTACAATGAAATGGCACGTAACACAATGAATTAAAGGTGACATTTTGAAGTAGAAAAACACAATGAACCAACACCAGCAGATGACATTGCACCCCAAATCATCACAGACTGTGGAAACTTAACACTGGACTTCAAGCAACTTGGGCTATGAGCTTCTCCACCCTTCCTGCAGACTCTAGGACCTTGGTTTCCAAATGAAATACAAAACTTGCTCTCATCTGAAAAGAGGACTTTGGACCACTGGGCAACAGTCCAGTTCTTCTCCTTAGCCCAGGTAAGACACCTCTGACGTTGTCTGTTCCTCAGAACCATTCTGTCTTTATTACATGCATGCGATTCCTAAGCTTTATGAATTCGCAACGCCTCAAAACGTTTTTTAATTATATATTTCAATTCAATTCAATTCAATTGCATGCGCACAGCCAACGCACGTCACATAGTGTTTCCCATCCTCAATCAAACAGACTAAACATTCGCTGTCGTTATGCGAGTTCAGTGACTAAAACTATGACCTCAGAGCCGTTTGGCATCCCACCCCACTGTGCCCCTATAAATACCGCCTGCAGAAGAACGAAGAGCGCTTGCGATCATTGAATCTGAACGGAGGAATCCATCTACAGTTACTTGAGAAGATGGCTGTGAGTTCTGAAGATGGACATTGCAAATATAGACTGGTTGCTTTCATTATGCTTTTTAACATATCGTTAAGCACCGCAGTCAGTCTCGATTTAACGGAGCTGCGAAATAAAGTTTCCAAAATAAATGTGCATCCACGTGGGAATCTCTGGGCAACAGGTATGTTTTCATTTAATCTTGAATTCAGTGGTTGTGCAATTACAGTACAACTACTAAATCCGTTTTTTGGACTCCTTCAGGTCATTTCATGGGCAAGAAGAGTATCCCAAGCAGCCAGTTCCAGGACTCTCCATTCTCCTCAAAGCTTCCCAGGAATACTATGGGAGAATCAGGGAGTTGGGGGGATTTGAGGGAGATGATTACTCGGGAGGTGCTCAAAGTTGCTCTTCAGGCTCAGCTTGAAGATCCAAAGAGGACACAGGATCTTTATAATCAGGTGATTAGAGCTATTTACAGAATTGGTCAACCAAATGCACCTAAAGTAAAGTGTTAAAATAGTACATTGATGCTTTGTGGTTATACATTTTCTTCATTCATTTTTTCAGGACACGGACTTCATGGTAAAGCTTTTGAAAAACTACATTGAAAAAAGGAACCTATAGTGACAATGCTGCTGATATAATTGTAATAAAATGTTATTTTGACAAACCTTACAGTTGTGTACACAATCTATATGCGTTTGGTAGATATGCTTATTATTAATATTAAGATGCATTTTCACAGCTGTTAAATGTTGAAATGGCAACAAAATATTTTTTTTTTCATTCAACTGCTGTAACTGCTGGATATCTGAAAGAATATAATGAATGTGTGGCTGGATTGATGAATGAATGAATGAATGAGTGAATGACTGCGTTATAGGTAAGTTATTTAAAAATCTGTATTTTAAAAAACAAATGAAACCACAAATCAGTCTCATTTTACTCTATTGGACCTAAGATTTTATTATTATCATTTTCTTTCAAATGAGCAACTATGACTAAGCAGACATCTCATAGAAACTAACAAACAACAGTGGAAGGATCAAACTCTAATTTCCCATGCAAGGCTTTTGAGCATTTGTACATGAGGTAAGAAATGCGTTTTGTTTGTTTGATTATTATTATTATTATTTTTGTATCGTTTTATTTTTTATTATGCATTTATTTATTTAGTAATCATATTTTAATAACCTTTACAGTTGTTCTTGAATAGTAATGTGAGGCTGGGTACACTGGGCACTTTTTGGTAAAACATAGAGCACCATTAAAATGTGTCTGCAGACTGTGAACAAAATGTTTATTTATTTATTATTAACAATTATTTCTAATTTAATTAATAACATGTACATAGGCCTAAGTATTACAATTATTGAGATTTGTTTTAGACTTTTAGAATAAAAAACTGAAACTGAACATAAATGTAACATTAACATGGATTAAAATAAAAATACATACATTAAAAAGCAACTTAGCTTATTAAAACTCATTGCCATACAGCCTTGTGTGTGTGTGTGTGTGTGTGTGTGTGTGAGAAGGGAGAGATCCTCATAAGCAGTCTCGACCAAAAAAAAAATGTAACTGGGTTTGCAATGTAATTATTTAAAATTGTAATTAATGTGCAACTGTACGTTTTAATTGATAATAGCTGTAATAAAATGAGTGTGTGTAATGTGTGTGGTGGTTGTGTGGGTATGTGCACATTTATGGATGCTGCATTCATGCACTATAAATAAGACATATACTTGTACAAGCAACTTAAATTCTTTAAATAGCCTATTGTTTGTTTAATGTACCATTTTAATGAACGGCAAGCAGAGGCGGACAAAGAACTCAACTCCATTACTTGAGTGAAAGTACAGATACTGCTGGTCAACTACTACTCCATTACAAGTAAAGTTGTAAAGACAGATTTTTACTTAAATAAAAATACAGAAGTACTTGCTTTTAAAAGTACTTAAGTACCAAAAGTAAATTTCCTTATTTATGTCAATGCACTGTTTTATTGTTGTATGTAATACTTGCAATACTTCTGAAGCAACTTAAAATACATTACACCTGCTGAATACACTGACTAGCTTGTAGTATCTTTGGAATAAAGAGCTTTTAGAATGTTAATTATGGGGGGAAAAATTAACACCCCTACCCACCCCCCAAAAGCAGGATGGTAGTGATCTCATACAGTCCTGACAGTGTGCACACACATCTATGTGTAGCCATTCATCCACATTTGAACAGAGTGGACAGTGAAATCCTGTAAATACAGAGTGATAAGAAAGAAAGAAAAATCAAACCTGCTTTAAAACCCAGCAACACAACTGTAGCTGTACAACTTTACAACAGCAACACTGCTTTAACAAAAAAGCAAAACAGCAAGACTTATTTGACATCAAAACAAAAATGGTAAAAATGCTGTCTAATCGCTCTCACTGTACTTTGATGTCCCACACAGAACAGTCTGTGCAGTGCTGCTTCAAGTCCAACACCTATTGTGTTTTATTAGGAGACGCACAACAGTTCTTCTGTAGCTTTATAGGTAATATTTTCACTTACACAATTGAGCAAAATCAGACAATATTGTGTCTAATATATACCACAATATTAACTTCTTATTATTGAATTGTTGTAAATAAATATCACATTTGCAGCTGGTCAGTGTTCAAAAAATGCTGGGAAATCTCTTCATGTAGCCCTACAAGAGTGATTACTGATAAACTGTCTGAAAAAAAAGAGAGTCACGTTTAGTCACCCACTGACTTTCAGAGCTGCTACATAGTAACGACTTTCTACTTCGAGGACCTTGATAGAAAGGTAGTGGAGTGAAAAGTACAATATTTGTCTTTCAAATGTAGTGAAGTTAAAGTCATAAATTCCCAGAAAAAATAATACTCAAGTAAAGTACAGATACTCAAAAAGTGTACTTAAGTACAATACTCAAGTAAATGTACTTAGTTACTGTCCGCCTCTGACGGCAAGGCTATTCATTAAAATATCTTTAAAAAGTCAGTTCATAAAGGTGTTCCTTTCAGCCATAAAATAGGAACACAAATAAATGGTCTTTTTCATAACATACGTAGTTTTGCTAATTATTTAGCAAATCTCCGCATTTTATCTTACAGAGACAACCAGTATGTGATAACCCTGACTGCACACGTACATCACAGAGATGTCTATTTGACGTCTGCATTTACATCTGCAAGACGTCTATAGGATTTTTCCTACCAGATGTCAAATAGACGTTTAGAAGATGTCTTTAAGATGTTTATGATTTAGAATGCATGTAAAACTGACATCTCAGAGATGTTTATCAGATGTTTTTGTACACGGCAGATGCAGACGAAGCGATCTTTAACAGACATCTTGCAGATGTAGGCCTACGTCTGCTATCTGGGAACACATATAGCTGTTCAATAATAAATCTGAAAACACAATAGCAGATCTTATGTTTACCCATCTCTGTTAAATGATTTAGCCACCTTTGTAAACTCAAACCACTCAAATCAGTTAAATAACATATCAGGTATTATGGGAACTGTTTAAAACGTTGACACACTCCAACCTCATCTGGAACGTTTTACCTTCTGACCACAGGCCTGTAGAGGGCAGCAATGCACTGGCCATATCAGCACAATACATGAGCGCGAAGAAGAAAATCTCCCATGCAGCTCTGTAGAGAAGTATGAATCTCCACCCGTCATCCAGACTTTAATATAATGCCTTTAATATTAATGTGTGGTTACCCGTGCAGTGGTAAAACCCGACGAGCCAATGAACTGAAAGAATACTTCACGCAAAATACAGAAAGAAAGGTTCATATAGTCGGAGATGAAGATCAAGATATTGACAAGAACTCTGTATATGCAGGTGAGAAGCTGCTGAAAGTTCATGATGCATCGAGTTTTAAAGTATTGACATAAGTGTGTGTCAGGACCATAATGAAGCCAAGGGTCAATCTTACTGAGAAACACATCCCTAGTTTGAAACAGTATTTCACATGTTCACTTTTTCCTGGTTAAAAAGCTCTTAAACCTGCCTGAGATGGTTTGCTGGTCTTACCTGTATATGGTTTAAGCTGGTTTATCAGACTTCTACATTTGACATTACGGTTGACATTTTAAAATGTATGCTTCCAGCTCTTTGTAATTGATCTGAATCTAACTGCAACAATAATGACATTTGGCTACAGATTCACAGAAAGAGAAGAATCTGAGAGGAGCACTGAGAGCTGAAGTGGAGAGGTGATTATTTCTCTTAAAATATCTCTGCTCTCATTTAAAGATGTGAAAGAGTCAGACTCAAGCATAAGAATGACGGGCCAATGACAAATTAGGATGTTCAAGATGATAAAAAGAAGAAACATTTAGAACAAACTAACTTAAAAGGATAGTTCACCCAGAAATGAAAATTTGATGTCTATCTGCTTACCCCCAGGGCATCCAAGATGTAGGTGACTTTGTTTCTTCAGTAGAACACAAACAAAGTGTTTTAACTCAAACCGTTGCAGTCTGTCAATCTTATAATGGAAGTGAATGGAAATCACGGCTTTGAGAGTAAAAAAAAACATACACAAACAAAACCAAATTAAACCCTGCGGCTGGTGACGATACATTGATGTGTAAAGACACGAAACGATCGGTATGTGCAAGAAACTGAACAGTATTTATATAGTTTTTTTTTACCTCTTATGCACTGCAATGTCTGAACTGTCCTGTATGGAACGATATTCCAGACAATTTTCAAATAGAATAGCAAATTGTATTTTCAATTGCGTTTTCAATATGTGGACGCATAAATTGTGACATAATCCAAATGCAATTGCATATCCTGCATTAGCGTTTGCATTTTCGCTTTCGCGAACGCACAGTGACTGCCAAATTATACAATTTCCTATTCTATTTGAAAATTGTCCGGAATATCGTTCCATAGTCCTGAGCGCATCCTCGACAGCCGGCACGTGACGCTTCTTCTTCTTCTTGCTTTACGGCGGATTGCAGACTTATAAGTGCATTACCGCCACCTATCTCTCAAATGGAGAGATATGGACTCGTCACGCGCAGACTGTTCAGGACAGTTCAGACATCGCAGTGCATCAGAGGTAAAAAACTATATAAATACTGTTCAGTTTCTTGCACAGACCGATCGTTTCGTGTCTTTACACATCAATGTATCGTCACAAGCCTCAGGGTTTAATTTGGTTTTGTTTGTGTATGTTTTGTTTGACTCTCAAAGCCGTGATTCCCATTCACTTCCATTATAAGACTGACAGACTGCAACAGTTTGAGTTAAAAAAACTTTGTTTGTGTTCTACTGAAGAAACAAAGTCACCTACATCTTGGATGCCCTGGGGGTAAGCAGATAAACATCAAATTTTCATTTCTGGGTGAACTATCACTTTAAAACATATGTGCCAAATTGTATGTGCCACATGTATCCATGTTGGTTTTTTGAAAAACATTTATGCTATAGTGAATATCAAAACATTTTAGGATTTATGAATTACTGCATTTGTCCAGAACAACTTGTTTGTTTATTTGTTTTTTTTAATTGATTTGAACTGATTTTGCACCAAGAATCACCAGCTCTGTAATAAACAAAGCAAATATGTCTAATCTTATTTACATGTTTAACATTATGGATTCCACGAAAATAATTGTTAAGGTTAATGTGTGAATACAGTTTGGTCTAAAGTTGGAATACCACTTGTTATAGAAAAATGAAGACGAAACGTGCTGTTAAAGCTCTTGCTGGGATGAATTTTACACTAATAATTATATTTGTTATATATAAGTGTGTAATTATTTTAATAATGCATTTTTATAATTATAATTGTAATTATGCACTTGCTTTAGAGTACAGTGAGCTACTTTTGATTGAAATAATTTTTCTTTGTACTTCTCTCTCTTTGTATATAGGAAAGTCAGTAAAGACGACATTGTGATTCTTGATTCCTTGAATTATATTAAAGGTAAATCAGTGTTTGTTCTGTTAAAATGAATACCTCTGTGCCTTTGATATTCATATAAAGCTAGTTGTTTAATTTGTTTTGACCTTTAGAAATTATTGATCCTGTACAAGAGTACAACACATTTCTTAATGTTATATTGAGTGACATACAGACTTCAGCATTATAATAACAGAGCTTGGTCTAAAAAGCTGGTGTTGCATGCGGCACTCTTGATTTCAGTCTGGCATTAGATTAAGGACTCATTTAGTTTCATTTCTAGGCTACAGATATGAGCTGTTCTGTCTTATCAAACATACACAAACACCCCATTGCTTGGTAAGTAAACTCCTAAACCTCATCTCAGACACATTTAAAACTATTTTTATATGCACTACTTAACGTAACTCTATAACTCCTGCAGGTGTACTGTTTGACGTCAACTGACGTGAGCTCAGAATGGAATAAAGGCAGAGAGGCTGATTCTCAGTACACACAGGAAATGTAAGCATTTGTTGCTTTGTTTCAGTGTAGTTACAGTGGGTATAGAAAAGAATCACCCCCCTTTAAAATAATCACGTATTTTGCTTTTCAGTCTGAAATGAAGATGGACACAGTTTTTGTTTTATCCAGCTGTATTTACTCAGTGCAATTTATAACATCTAAGTGAAAGATATAACACCAATATGTCAGGGGAAAAAAAAGAAAACAGAGTTGGAAAAATGATCACTCTGTATTTTATTGAACCACCTTTTGCTTTAATTACAGCCTTTAGTCTGTTGGGATATGTCTCTGCTAACTTTGCACATCTAGACTTTGCAATATTTGCCCCCTCTTCTTTGCAGAACTGCTCAACTTCAGTTAAATTTGATAGTGACTGTTTGTGGTCTGCAGTCTTCAAGTCATTCCACAGATTTTCAATGGGGTTTAGTCTGGGCTCTGAGTAGGCAAAGCAAGGACATTCACATTTTTTGCTGTGTGCTTTGTTTTGCTGTGTGCTTTGGGTCATTGTCATGTTGGAAGGTAAATCTTCTTCTTATTGACAACTTTCTGGCAGAGGGCAGCAGATTTTCCTCAAGTATTTGACGGTATTGTGCCCCATCCATGTCTCCTTCTATCCTGACAAGTGTTCCAGTCCCTGCTGCAGAGAAACACCCCCATAACAGGATATGACCACCTCCATGCTTTACTGTAGGAATGTTGTTATTTGGATGGTGAGCTGTATTGTATTTCTGCCAGACATTTCATTTGATGTTGAGGCCAAATAATTCAGTTTTAGTCTCATCTGCCTCAGAATCTTCAAGGTGTGTTTTGGCAAAGCTCAGTCGTGACTGCATGTGGCCTTTGTTGCACTACCAAGCTAATCAAACTGACCACAGCTGATCATAGTTGAAAGTCAAATGGCTTTGTGTGCCATTGAGAAGGTGATTAGCTACACCTGATTGAGTTTACAAGTCATTTTTAGGAGGGGGGTGATCCTTTTTCCAACTCGCTGATTCTGTTTTTTTGTTTTGAAAATTTTTTTCTGACATATTGGTGTTATATCTTTCACTTTGATGTTATAAGTTGCACTGAGTAAATGCAGCTGGATAAAACAAAAACTGTGTCCGTCTTCATTTCAGGCTGCAAAGCAACAAAATGTGATTAATTTAAAGGGGGCTGATTCTTTTCTATACCCACTGTATATTAAAGGAATAGTTCACCCAAACATGAAAATTTGCTGAAAATGTTCACCCTCGTGTAGATTCATTTTTCTTCATCTGAACAGATTTGGAGAAATCTTATCATTACTGCACTTGCTCCCCAATGGATATCTTCTGCAGTGAATGGGTGCCGTCAGAATGAGAGTTCAAACAGCTGATAAATCAGCTAAACTTTTTGATGATGGATTTGTCCGCGATCTTTGGGTTACAAGTCTGAATCTCTTAACCATTAGGCCATGACTGCCCTGTTCAGTTGTTTGAACTCTCATTCTGATGGCATTCATCCACTGCAAATTATTAGCAAATTTCCTTTTTGGTTAACTATTCCTCTAATTGTGTGTTTCAGATATTAGATGTACATTTATCGTTCAAACATTTAGGTTCAGAAAGATTGTTTTTTTTAAAGAAAGTAATACTTTTATTTAGCAATGTTACGTTAAATTAATCAAAAGCGTCTGGTATGTTACAAAAGATTTCTATTTTAAAGGAATGCTGTTCAATGAACATATTATTGTTTAAAAGAAAAAAAATGCAACACAGCTGTTTTCAAAATTTATAATAATAAATTGTTTCTTGATCAAATCTCACCAAATCCGCTGCTGAAAACTAATCTTATCCATCACATAAAAAAAAACTTAAAAAATATATTACAATAGAAAAGTTATTTTGAATTGTAATATTTCACAATATGTGAAAAATTCACAACTGTTTTTACTGCTTTTTAACTAATACATGCAGCCTTGTTTGAGCGTAAGAGACAAAATTAAAAAAATCTTACTGGCCTCGAAACTTTTGAATGGTAGTGTGTTTTCAAAAAGTTCATAACATTATCAAATAAAGATTCTGAATATATTATCTAAATGTAACAATGTCTTCTGGTCTTTTAAACAACAGTCTTGATGCGCTAGTACTGCGTTTTGAAGCCCCTGATTCAAGGAATAGATGGGATAGTCCACTCTTTACTATTCAGCAAGAGGACTTGCTTCCATTTGAAGCCATCTGCGATGCACTTTTCAAAAGAAAAGCACCACCACCTAATCAGTCCACGCAGAGCGTAAGAGTGCTAGGAATGCATTATGGATGAGAATATAGCAGCATTATGTACTTTTTATTGCCCTTGAATGGATATTAGAACCTGTTTCTCTTTGCCTTTTACAGCAACCGCTCTCATCCACAAACTTTCTGTACGAGTTGGACAAAGTTACTCAAGATGTCCTAATGGTACGATTTCCATCACCTTTAGGTGTTCTGTTATAAAAATAGAAAGCATTCAAAGTCATTCTTTCTGTTTCATTGCCGACAGGTGAGCGTTTATAGTTTGCATTTGCATAGCAAAACCATTAGTATCAATAGTATGTGTCGTCATATGGGTTGTTTTATGTCTCAGGCTGTTCTTGAGTCACAGAAGACCAGCGTCCCTGGAGATCTCGTTTCCATTCCTGGAGCCACGGAAAAGATATCCTTTATTCTTGCATGTTTAGCATATCTTTAGCTTTGAATTACTTTCGTTTTCTTTTTTTCTTTGTTTTTTTGTGGGAGGAAATGTAAAATTGTTGTCTTGCTTTTGCTAAGCCACCCATCATAGCTATTTGATATTTCTCACTGTGACAACACAGAAATGCCCTGCTATACACAGGCAAAGCTTTAGAAACGCTTACAACATGAAACCAGGATCAAGCCTGGAACTTTAATAAGCTCGACTGCAACTTCCTGACAGAAAGTTGATCCGTTTAATGTTAATTGAAGTTGTGTTGTAGTAATAAGTTGGACCTATATGAATGTAATGAATACACAAACATCAAAGAATGTCATTTCTTTCTGATGCAGTTGCAGTTTGGTGGCCGTCCGTAACTGCTTTAGCATTTAGACACGTAGAGAGATGGACCAGTGCAGGTGGCCCTTTGAAATAATACTTCATTCAAATGGGATATTATTAGAAATTAATCTATACTCATTCTTTGTTGTCTTGCTGCTAGGTTTCCAGCATACGCTACCACTCAAAAGTTTAGGAAGTGGTTAGTGAGATTTTTTGTTTTTGATGTCTATTATGCTCACCAAGGCTGCATTTAATTGACCAAAAATATGGTGATATTGTGAAATGTTTAATAACTTTTTTTAAATTTCAATATTTTTTTTTTATGTAATTTTGTTCTGTGATGGCCAGTGCTGAGTAGTAACTGCTTACATGTATTCCGGATTATGTAATTCGATTCCAAAAATTAAATACTTGTAATTAGATTGTATTACATATTAATAAAATGCTTATAATTTAATTAATTATTAGCTTTTCATCAACTCATGAACCCCAGTTTGGGAAACCCTGGCATAATGTAATGTTTAATACATTTCATGACTTTGATAACAAACAATGGAATATATTACAGAAATAAAGATTAGTCAGAATACATTATCTAATATGTGTAATCCAATCAATTACATTGCTAACTACAATTTTCGACGTGGAAATTGTAATCAGCAATGAACTACAAGTTGTAAGTAATCTATCCAGCACTGGTGATGGCAAAGCTGAATGTTCAGCAGCCATTACTTCAGTGTCACATGATCCTTCAGAATACATTCTGATATACTGATTTGGTGCTTGAGAAACCTTTCTTATTACCACAGTTAAAAATAGTTATGCTGATTAATATTTTTGTGGTACTTTTACCACAAATACTTATGTACATTATTGTACCAGCCCAGTTTTCTTAACTTCTTCAATACATTGAACTCACAAGAAGTCTTAACATGGTGGAGTTGAGGAAACTCAGACGTCAGTTCATCAGTTACACCAAGATGCATCCGACAGAGAACATTGGACAGATTGCCAATATGTTTGTGCAGTATCTTAATAAGAGCATGCACTAACAGTTTTTTTTTTTCTTTTTTGTAATTCTTAAGGTCATATTTATTGTTTTCAAGTTTCAAGCATTTTAACAATGTTTTGAGTGCAATAAAATTTGAACTCTTTTAATGTCTTTCTATATTTATTGATGTGTGTGAATCCAACTTTACTCCCAACACCTAGACCGGTCACAATAGTGCATGATTATTTTTTTTTTCCCCTCATTTTCCTCAGTAACAGGGAACAGGCTGGGAAGCGTTCAGCTGTAGTCTGGATGTTTGTCTTCATTGGTTCACAGACCTTGAAATGAGCATAAGGTTTGATTGAAGTCATCAATGCGTACATACAGATGTTTTCATGCTTCAGACGTGAACAGGCTAATGAAATGAACCATAAAACTCATTGAGACGCTGACTATTAGTGTTTTTCATGCAAGTCTTTTGTTTATGCCTCTGGGCAAATGTAAACGTTTGGAGAGCCATATTGATTCTTCTGTGCGTGAGTCAGGCCAGCTGTTTATGTGCAAAATTATAATCGTATAATTTCATTTGAAGAAAGCATGCACTCCAATAACTTCTGTCATGACCTCTCAGACTTGTTTGCATCGTGAATATAGCAACATTTGTATTGTGATGTATTTTGGTTACATCTTTGTTGGGCTTTTTTTTTTTTTTCTTCACATTTATATAGTCCACATATATCTAGTCTTTTTTGGCCACATTTAAAATATATATCAAAATATTTTTGGTTAGTTATTGGCTAAAAAAACTTATTTATTCATCCCCATTTCAAAGAGATTTGCAAGTTGATATTTAGTAATGGAATATTTGACCTTTTAATCTGTAATAAATTATTGGTAGTGATTTGGAGGATTGAGGGTATCAAAAATACCTTTCTCTTTAAACCTCGCAGGCTCAGTAATCGGGTTAGTTACTAGATATGATGTCTTTTTACTTAACTACTGTAAAGCTGTAAAATATCAGACCATTGGCTGTAACTAATGCGAAGACAAGGGTTGTTATGTGGTACCACTTTCTGGCCGCTACTTACTGGAATAATAATTCAGACATCAACAACAACAACAAAAATCTATTTCTTTCTGCATTCCTCCTCTAATAAACCTGGAATTGCATATTACGAATATTGTTGGCTCTTTGACAAATTGCTTTTGTTCCTCTTTTGTAAGTCGCTTTGGATAAAATGCTTAAATGTAAATGTGTGGCTTAGATACCGTATAGGGCAACAAATTATTTGTATAATAAAAATGGACTACATATTTAATATTCTGAAACTTGCACAACAAAATATAGAAAAATGTTCTTTATTAATTTCAGCCATATAGAATGCAGACAGAAATACAAGAATAGAAAAATAAAAATTTATAAAAGTATTTAAATGGTCTATACTTACACATATTAAAGGTTTAAAACCAATTAAACTGTCTACTGTTCTTTATCAATTTTCTTAGTCCATTTCACTGTTACGGCAGTGCCAAAGAATCTGTCCCAGTGACTAAAGAAAGGTGCAAAGTTGCTGCTGGGTTTCTGGTGATGTATGTCATGGGCCATTGCTCCTCCAAGAAGCCCAAAAGGAACCACACTCTTAAAAATAAAGGTGCTTCACGATGCCATAGAAAAACATTTTTGTCTAAATGGTTCCATAAAGAACCTTTAACATCTGAAGAACCTTTCTGTTTCACAAAAGGTTCTTTGGGGTGAAAGAAGGTTCTTCAGATTATAAAAAGGTAAGAAAGAGATGGTTCTTTAAAGAACCTTTGACTGAATGGTTCTTTGTGGAACCAAAAATGGTTCTTCTATGGCAACGCTTGAAGAACCTTTTGAAGCACCTTTATTTTTAAGAGTGCAGGTGGCTGGTCTTCCACAAAACAGTGAGAGTCCATATGGTCAGAGGATGGCACTTGAGCAGGATGGGATCTATGTTACTCCAGAAGCCCACTGTCATCAGCTCCACAACGCTGAGGTGCTGGGTGGACCAGGAGAACGGCGAGATGTAATCGTGATGGATGGCGTAGACCCATCTGTACAGGTGAGGATTTTTGTGGTGCACCAAATGCCAGAAGAAGTACTGGGCGTCAAAGATGAGCACAACACCCAACCCGCCGGCGATCAGTTCCCATACTGTTGGAGCAAACGCAGGAAGTGGAGGCGTAGGCAGCACTGCATTGGTGATCAACACAGCCGGAAGCACAAACACTAGATGATGGTGGGACGGCGCTCTTTTTGGATCTTGTACTTGAAGAGAGGAGATATCTCTCCCAAGACATCCAGGATGGTGAAGGGGACGCTGAAGATGACGTAGCTGGAGAAGGCGAGCAGCACTGGGAAGAATGGAGACGAGACCAGGGTGAAGTGCTGGAACAACAGGTAGTCTCACAGGGGCTGGAGGAGACTGTCTGAAGCTGTGGAGGTCAGGAGCTGAAGAGCAACTTCAGTGATGTTCCACATCCTGCTGCTAGATTGAGCAAAGGCAAGTGAATGCTAATGGGAATAACCCAGCCCTATTTATACTGCTGAGCCATACTTAGACCTCCTATCAAGCCATTATTGGGCACTTTCTCTTCGGTTTTCTCAGCCAATACCCCACAACCCAACCTTTCCAAAACATGAACCGAGGCCGCAAGAAAACAAATGTTATGCTGGATTACTTCCTTCAAATCCTGGTGCAAAAGAAAAGCTTTCCCCAAAACCCTAGTCTCTCACTCTCTTTAGTGTCTGGGTTATTGAATGGATCAGTTCTCTCCATTTTACTGAATCCACAGATTAGTTAGAATAAATAAATAAAAAACTGAAACTTTACATAGATGTTAAATGTAACCATTATCAAAAACCTAACAAGGACCTTCTTCTATGCAGAAGACAAAATAACAATTTCCACTGATCTTTCTGCTTTGGTACAATTAAATAAATCTAATAAATAAAAAAATGCATTTGACTTTAACTTGTGGACTATATGTAAACTCTTGCTTAACATTTACTGTAAAGAGTCTGGTTCAGTGTTTGCTATAAGCTGGTCCTACAGCGCGCTATCAGAGGTCCTTTGAAACCCTCCGCTTCCCCCAGCTCCACCTGTCTAGATCTGCTACGGAATTTATGTATGCGTATTCATACAACAGTAACATATTTTACATGTTCAAAGTAGCAGTAGTGTTTGTAGCAGATCTAGTCCACCAAGACCAACACTGTCATAAAAATATTTTTAACATTTTTTAATTATTAACATTTTGCAGATTCTGGGGTGTGTTAATTTATGACCACAACTGTATGCAGTGTTGAATTAAATATTTTGCATAGCCCATTCCATATTAATAATAATAACAAAAATATTTTTGTACATAATTTTATTTCAATTACAATCATAGAAAATGCACAGAAATATTTTGCATTCCATATTTTGCTTATTGCACTACTACATTTTGGATACAATAATCCATAATTTGATGTGGTTGCATTTTGAAAAAAAAAAATAAGAGAGAGAGAGAAAATGTCCAGTGACTAAAATAACATCATAATAACATTTCAGGTATTCTTAAGAAATCTAAAACCAAAGATGTAAATGCATTTATGCAAATACAATATGTATGTTTTTTTTTTCTACTAGCAAACAAAAATAGAGGAGATGTATAGAAAGTGGGAACAGTTTACATGTTATGCTGAATATATGAAAAATCTATTTTATGTATGTCAAATGTATTTTATTTCAAATTCAATGTACTGTACATTGCAAGAAAATAATTTTGTGAAATCATCTGAAAAGAAAATCTAAAAATGTGATTTGATGACAAACATGATTAGGTACCTAGCCATGTATCATCTGATTGGCTGAAAATAAGGTCCTCTGGTATCTTTAGTTACTTTTTAGGCTTTAGTCTTTTTCTTTGCCACTGTTTTACATGTATTGGCGTATTTTTGCCGGTCGTTCCTGTATAGAAAAACAACATAATTAATAATAATAAATAATAAGTTCATATACAGTTCAGAGATGTAAAACCCATGATCATGTCATAACCAAATTCGTTTAGATGTTTACATGTGCAAAAAAAAACGACCATATTCTAGGTTTGTCAACAACTATTAGTTTAAGGATAGATGTGACAGTGTATGTAAGGTATTGATCAAATAAAATATATGACATGTTGCAACATACAGTATGTAACAGTAGGTAAATGTTACACTATGCTATATTTCACTGCCACAGGGTTTATAAAGTATAACGAAATCAGCACATACCTGCTCATCTTAACCTTGTTTCTACAGCCCTGTCCACCCTCCCAGTGGCTTGAGAAGGCTGCTCTTGTCATCATACCTCCACAACCAACACATGGTTTACCGCTGCAGTATGGCTAGAAGAAGAAAATAAAACAAGTCGTCAAAAGTTATAAGTTTATTAGAAACCAGTGGTTCTCAACTGGTGAGTCGAGACCCAAAAGGTGTGTTCAGATAAAGTTGTGGACAGGAAGGAAAAAAACAATACTAAATGGAAATGCAAAATGCAATCATTTCTATATAGAAAAATAATACAACGGCATTAATTATTTAAAGTGTCTTATGTGTAAATTTTTCGATTTTTAGTGTAAAATTTTGATCTGAAAGCTGAATAAATAAGCTTTCAATTGATGTATGGTTTGTTAGGATAGGACAATATTTGGCCGAGATACAACTATTTGAAAATCTGGAATCTGAGGGTGTAAAAAAATCTAAATATTGAGAAAATCACCTTTAAAGTTGTCCAAATGAAGTGCTTAGCAATGCATATTACTAATCAAAAATGAAGTTTTGATATATCTATGGTAGGAAATTTACAAAATATCTTCATGGAACATGATCTTTACTAAATATCGATCATTTTGACCCATACAATGTATTTTTGGCTATTGCTACAAATATCTCCGTGCTACATTTTGTGGTCCAGGGTCACATTTATAGTTCAGAGATAATTTGTACTTTTTACAGTAAAACACATGGGCTTAAATTTTAAATAGGGAGAAGAAAACGCTTCCCATATATTTGTTGTTAATGTTAATATTTGTTGAAAGGCCACTCTAATATTTTGGCGCAAAATAATTTGTAACAGACAGTTTGACCGTTATGTCTCATTCTCAAAAACTATGAAAAATAAAAATTACATTAAATGGAGGTTCACATGCAACATGGATAAACACAGTTTGTGCTGACCACTTTGTTTATACTGTAGATCATTTTCATGAAATCACCAAAATTCAAAATATTTAGAATCAAAGTGATTTTTCTAAAAATATTTACAATCTAAAAACATTTAGAATTAAAAAATGATTTTCATATTCAATTCAATAGGAAAATATTTTAATTCTAAATGTTTTAGATTCTAAATGCTTTAAGAAAAGTTAACTAGTTTGGTACTGTGTCATCATTTGATGTCCAATGGAAAATCTAGACCCTTAAGCAAAACCAGACAAAACTCGTTGACCCATTCTTGTCTTTGGAACAAATGTCTTGCTTTCTTATTTGTCTTGGCAAAATTTGGGTCAAAACATTTTTGTTGCACCCACAGTGTTGTAGTATTTCCAAAAGCCAAAGGTTTAGATGAGCAGGAAACCTGCCTAATTGGCCTCTAATTTCAATGCAATATCTGGGTTAAGGAGGTTTAAAGTGAAAATAATCCTCATCCAGTCAGCCCGACGGCATTTCTGCCCCTGACCTGCTCTTTGGCACAATAACCACAGATCATTCTGGTGGCCAGCTCCATCAGATGGTCCTGATCTTCATCATGGCACACGTCGCATGGGTACGCCCGACCACAGCATGGAAATCTAGCAGCAAAGACAGTAGTTAGTACAAGACGGCTGCCCTAAACAAGAGGATGTGGCAGTACACAAAGTTTTCTGCTACAAAATAAACCTATTACAGACCCAGACAATGTTCCCGGGAGTTACCTTAGCCACCGGTGACTTTGTTTAAAATGCCTGCAGGCTCCTTTATCAGGTAGGGGTTTCCCTTGCTGAACCGCAGGATCTCTGTAGCATCGAGTGTATTGGGCAGCTGCACCTGTGAATTTAGTATATAACAATAATCTGTTACATTTATATGCAGCGTTTCACACTCAATGCACTTTAAAGAGAGGATCAGGAATCTCCTCAACCTCAAGGCACCAGAACAGCTAACCATGGAGAGTTGAGAAACACTTTAGGACTTTTAAAGGCACAATATGTCATTTTCGCCGCTAGAGGGCGCGTATTCAAAACAAACAAAGAAACAAAGGGGTAGTTTGATGACGCCGTGACTGAGTGTGGAATTATGGGAGTTGTCGTCTTCATCCCCACAGCCGAAGCAATCCGACGGGACTCGGGCAGAAATCATGTTCATGGATGAGCTAATGATTTATTAACGTAGTAGAATGAAACAGGGTGAGGGTAAAACGTCGAAGTGAAACGAGGCCGCTGAACGAGCGTGACACACGGCTCGAAAGCAGCGGAGCTTTTATTATGCCACAGTCAACCGCTTCCACTCCTTCCGGTCGTGGGTATGTGGGGTAAAGCAGCGCTGTTTTATCATACTAGATACATTTGAAAGTTCTGTTATAATGCTACTCTGTGCGGTCGGCACCGGTCTATTAAAACGCACAACATATTAAAGCGTCTTTGGTGTTTTCTGGAAAATCGAGGGGTTATGACGTCATTGGCAGGCGACACAATGGATTTATGGATGTTTAAATCCAAATATTTCTCTGGATTTAAACATTCTTCGAAACATTTGGAATAATGTAAGTACACAAGTCAGCAAAATATATAACACTGTTCTAGTGCTTTTTGGATATTTTAATAAAACAATCTTACATATTGTGCCTTTAATGTCAACAGAGAGTCAGGACTTCAATCTAAAGCCGAATAACAGTGCCTTTTTACAGTACAGTGTCCTTATATGGGACAACAGGACCCACACAGACCCCAGCTAGCATTACTAACACATAATTCCAGCAGCAACCTTTGTTGTACCAGGGGGTCTCCCGTGCAGATACTGACCAGACTTAACCTCGCTAAACTTCAGTGTTAAACCAGGTGCTGGCGGTAAATAATTCCTCACAGCAAGACTAACTCTACGATATCAGTGAACAAGAAACAAGAACTGGACAGAATCATTGAGTATACAGGACAGGGTTCAGACCTGTCTGATTTCTGGACTCTGGCTGAATGAACTGGAAACGTGTCGCCTCTACAAAAATGCTGAGTTTGGTATGACAATGTTGGCAGTTTTGCTCCCAGTTTTGACCATAAGTCAGATTCTAGAGAAAAAAAGAAAATAAAAGTGAGTGAGCAAAATGGACAATAATATCAAATGCTTTTCCATTCTTATAATCCTCCAGAAAAACATATTGCTGATGATATGCGTTTATCTGACAGTGTCAAATTGTAGGGCTGTCAAAGTAACGTGTGACAGCATGCAAATAATTAAATATATATTTAATTCTATTAATTCATCTTCTGTAAAGTCATCTTTACGTGTAAGATTATGTCCATCAAGTGTGGGAAAAGTAATATGCATTTGCATGTTCACATTTTTTGATGTAGTGTAAAATGTAATAAAATCTCATTTATTCCGGTTTAATTTTTTCAGCAGCTATTACTCTAGTCTTCTATGTCACATGACTCTTCAGAAATCTTTTAATACTCTGATTTGGTTCAATAAAAAAAAATATTATTATCAATATCAATATTATTATCAAAGTTAAAAACTGTTGTGCTGCTTAATATTTTTTGTGAAAATTGTGATACATTTTTTAGGATTCTTTGAAAAATAGAGAGTTCAAAAAAAGTGTTTGTTTGAAATAGAAATATTTTGTAACATTACAAATAATGTCTTTACTATCACTTTTGATCCTTTAATGCATCCTTGGTGAATAAAATGAAATATACTGTATATATATATATGAAGTAATAATAATGCAATATGTCAATTGTGATCTCTAGTGAATCGTCATCAAACCTGAACTGTGTCTTCCTTGTTGCAGTTAAGGCAACCCACAGTGAACACAGAGTCCTTCAGTACCAGATCTACAGGCACAACTGCATTAAGGTCCAGATAGCCCAAAACATCACTGTAGTGGTGCAGCATACTGGGTCTGAAGGCAGCCCTGACCCCTGCTTGACATTTCTCACACTGAGCAGTACAGGTCAGACGCCCGGTCAGGGTCAGGTCAGAATCCACTTTACACCTACAAGGAAGGGCACATGGATACTTTGCACTTTTGACTGAGGGCATTTTGTGATAAATCAGTTATCTAAAGAAATAAGAGACTACGTTTGTACCAGGTATTGACATCAAACTTCCGATCAGAAATCCATAGCTCTAAATACAGGTGCATTTAGAAACATTTAAAAAATGATCTGTGATCCAATCTTTTAAATGAAATTTGGAGATAGTGAGAAAACAGCGAAGGACTGCCCACTCACCTACCTCACAATAATTTATTTACTAGGGTTTTAAACTTTGCCTGGTATACACAGCTTGAAAGGGAAACCATCTTACATTTGGGTGAAAATTTTGATTTTTAGTTATATTTTTGAAATATTTAATAGAATATTAGTTTTAATATATCTTAATTTCACACATATATATATATATATATATATACACAGTAAGTGACACTATACGCTCAGGAGTGTCCGATTTCTTGGATGTGTTCTTAAAAACGGTGACCTTGAGTTGCTCATAGGGGACAAACTGTATTCCAGCCCTCTCTAGGTCAACATCTTTTTTCAACTGAGAAGAGAGATTCGAAAGTAATTAACACCACATCTAGTCCGTTCACTGCCCATCTGATGCATATTGTACACAAATCTTGGAAGACTTTCTCGATTGGACAAGCTCTAATCTGATTGGCTGATGTATATTTTCAGGTAAGTGTGAGTCTCACCTGCCTGGCTCCCTCAGTAAAAAGTTTCTCCATACTACGGTCCAGCCAGCGCAAATACGGCCTGAAGAGCAGCTCGACTCTCCCCATCAGCTGATTAGTGGCATGTTTAGCCTTTAGCCATTCCTCTGAGGCCTTCTGCACATGTCTGCATTCACACAGCATAAAATAAATACACTTACTGATTTCAGTTGACATTTGCATGATGTGTATAACCAGCAACGGTTCTTCTCACCTCCCCATGACTGATGGTAATTCCTGGTCTTCAGGGACATCCACAGTGAAAACCTTTAATACGGTAGCTTTCATTAGCAAAAACATAGCATACTGTATGTTTTAACATCAAATTTTGAAACATTTCAAACATGCACACCTCTTGAGGGTAACGCTCAGGAAAGCTGACCATGACGTCCACTTCAGTAAGGTCAAATGGCTGCAAAATAGAAAAAATATTGCCGTTTATGAAACTACTGTAGTTCATGTCAAAACTTTTCATTAGATATGCTTTGCATTAAATTGTATCTGTACATGTAACTATAAGTCATCTATTTGTGATCTATAAATGTATATATGTAGTAACTCGCTTGCAACTGCTGATTATGAAAATGCACAAGAAGCTCTTTTCTTTTACATACGTAAAGTGGTACAAAAGTCAATAATAACTGACATTATCAGTATAGCTTTCTCAGTATATGAATACAGCATAACTGTATCCAGCTTGCCAGCAAAAGTTTGGAATAATATTTTTTTTTTAAATATATTTTGGAATGAACTTTTTATGCTCACCAAGGTTGCATTTATTTGATCAAAAATACAGTAAAAACTGTAATATTTCAAAATATCATTACAATTTAAAATAACTGTTTTATACGTAAATATATTTCAAAATGTATTTTTTTCTGTGATGGCAAATCTGAAAACTAAAATTTTCTTCTTTGATCTACTCATTCAGATGGTAATATTCAGTACATCTGAATAATATATGCCAGGGGTCACTAAACTCGGTCCTGGAGGGCCGGTGTCCTGCAGAGTTTAGCTCCAACCCTAATTAAACACACCTAAACCAGCTAATTAAGCTCTTACTAAATATATTTGAAACTTCCAGGCAGGTGAGTTGGCAAGTTGGAGCTAAACTCTGCAGGACACCGGCCCTCCAGATCCGAGTTTGAAGACCCCTGAGTTATGCAAACAAGCATTACACGAAAGTAATCCATTCTTGATCTTCTTTCATTTAGTTTTGCTCAATCAGCTGTACGATACTGATATTAAGGATTGGCAAACATATCAGTGCTCCCTAATTCCTCTTAACATTTGGCACATGGTTGGCCTTTGGTTGCTACTTTGTACTTTAATCCACTCTGTGGTCTATACCAGGGGTGTCCAATCTTGGAGGGCCAGTGTCTCGTACAGTTTAGCTCCAACCATCTCCAACACACTGCCTGAAGGTTTCTAGCGAGTCTGAAGACCTTGATTTGCTTGGTGTGTTTAATTAGGGTTTGAGATCAGCTCTGCAAGACAGTGGCACTCCAGGAACAGGTTTGGACACCCCTGGTCCATACAATAAGTGTTTACCCAGTCAGGGTCCGTGGCTTGAACAGTGACTCTGTAGTAGGTCAGCTGTCCATCTTCTCGTTCCTGCACGATGAGTTTGTCTTTTGGAAATCTCTTCGTGAGCTGAGCGATCTCAGTGGCTCTCAGCTGCTTGCAGACCTCATCAGTGAGATCAGCCAGTTTGACCTGCTCTTGACTTTTAGCTGGCCGTGTGGCCGGAGCAGAAGGCCTGAAGCTGCTTCTCTTTTTCGGGCCATGAGGCTGGTCCTCCATGGGCGAAAATTGCTGTGGATGCAAGAAGCGACACCGGTCCTCCATTGCACAAAACCCAGACAGGAAGTAGCGGCATGGTCGCCTGGCTCTCTCTTGCTTCACAGGAACAGTTTTGTGGCTGGATGGAGGCAGATGCTCCACTGTACCAGAGCGTCCGTTTTCACTCGACTGCTTCTGTGGGTCTGATGTGTGACCATCCAAATTTCCTTCTTTCTCATTGTGAGCTGTACCATTCTCTCCGTCCTTCTGTGCACTCGCAGCTCTTTGATGAAGAAAGCGGCATTTTTTCCCATAATAGCATTGCCTGCCCTGAGAGTAGAAGCGGCACAGTTGCTTCACCTGGCCGGCCTTCTGTGAAGTGTCCTTACTGCTAATCTCAGTATTTTGGCTTGAGTTGTCATTTTCAGTGTTAACTGACACGGATGAAGAGGCTGGTTCATCCTCAGGACCCAATGACTGTGAAATAAATAAAACAACATGAAAACCGTTATATGACAATGTTTTCGCATGAACAACATGCATTTTCAAAGTGTGCTGCAGTGTTTTTTAAAAGGCATTTACAAACTCTCAAGTGGTTCTAAACCTGTATGAATTTCTTTTATTTATTTCTTTCCATTGACTTCCATTGTAATTTTTCCATCCTACTGAAGTCAATGGCTATAAGCAACTATTTGGTTACCAACATTCTTCAAAATATCTTCTTATGTGTTTAAATCCTAACAGTGAATAAATTAATGAGGCCCTTGAAACTTAAAACCATGTGTCCTCTGGGGCGTTTCCTCTGAGGAGGCAAGGGAAGCAGTGTCTCCTCAAAATATTGGATGAGAAAAAAATTTGTAGTAGAAAAAATAAAACAACACCAATATTACAAAATATAACATTAAAAAGTGTATAAATCACTGTCCAACAGCGACACCAGCAGGTAAACTTACAGCGGGAGTCGGCGTCTCTCTCGCCTCCCCTGAGCCCATTGAGTTTTAACAGATCCCCTAAAGCGTGCCGTGAGTTTGCTGGGGGGTAATTGAGAATGAATGGGGGAAAGTCACGTGAGAGGAGGCAATGCCTGAGAATGCCTCAGAACACCAGCGCACACCATTGGTTCCCAATTTTTTTTTCTTACAGTCGGGGTGGGGGGTAAGGGGTAGGGGACCTCAGAATTGCTAAGGCCGCCTCTTCCCACAGTAATAACTAGTTTTTCAACAAACGCCATGAACTTTGCATAATTCTGGTCAAATACAATTGAGCCAAATATGGGCATTGAACTAAAGAGAAATGCAGTAATTTGTAATCGTTCAACAATAAAAAAAAAAACTAGTGTATTTGTGTAGCCACTATGACAATCTGCTGAAAATATCACCTTAAAACCTGATTCACATGATTGCTGTTACATTGTGCCTTAAAATATCACGGGTTTCCGTGTAAACATGCTATTATCTTAAAGTGAACACTGAACTCACTCAAGTGACTAGACGTCTGTCTTTCAGACAGTTTGTTTCAGTGAACCGGTTCGCAATACTGATTCGATCGTTTTTAAAACTCTCTAAAGGTGAGGTCACATCGGGTTCATTTGTTCATGCAAATACGCAACGTTGGCCAACAGAAAACTGCTTGGTTTGAAAGTGACTTTTGTGTTCATGGTTCTCTGACGTTGGTTAATGGTAATATGACATTCAGGTAAACAAACAAAATATTAAACTGCCGCATACAACGCCAGTCTGTCGTCGGGGAACATGAGTGAGTACAAAGCATCGTGCTATGATCTCCGACGGGCGGTAAGAGCCACCAAACTCCGATACAAGGGAACGAATAGAGTCTCATTTTCATCTCAATGACTCTCGACGCATGTGGCAGGGACTGAGAACCATCTGTACCTTTGGAAATAAATCCTCTGCAGCTGTGAGAGCAGACCCGTCGCTAGCTGACGAGTTAAACTCTTTCTACAGCCGCTTCGAATGCAATCGAGGCAGCGCAACTCTGCCGATCAGCGCGTCAGGAAGCAGCAGACAGAGCAGCGATAATCATGTAATCACTGTGTCAGAGGACGAGGTTCGGAGGACCCTAAAGCGAGTGGACGTCAGGAAAGCAGCAGGTCCTGATGGGATTTCTGGCCGTGTTCTGAGGTCTTGTGCTGATCAGCTCGCTGGTTTGTTTACATCCATCTTTAATGAGTCCCTTGCTACCTCGGTGGTTCCCACCCCCTTTCAAAAATCTGTCATCATCCCTGTACCTAAGAACAATAACCTATCTTGCCTGAATGACTATCGTCCAGTTGCCCTCACGTCAATAGTCATGAAGGTCTTTGAGAAACTTATAAAGAGCAACATTTGCTCCTCCATCCCTGATACTTTGGACCCTCTTCAGTTTGCCTATCGCCCCAACAGATCTACTGAAGATGCCATCTCTCATGTCCTGCACTCTTCCCTCATCCACATTGACAGCAGCAATGGGAATTATGTAAGGCTGCTATTCATCAACTATAGCTCAGCTTTCAATACTATAGTCCCCATCAAGCTAGCTTCTAAACTCATGGACCTTGGCCTGAATTCTTCACTCTGCAACTGGATTCTAGATTTCCTCACTGGTAGACCTCAAGTGGTAAAAGTAGGCCAGTTCACCTCCAACTCCATCACCCTGAACGTGGGAGCTCCACAGGGCTGTGTCCTGAGTCCCCTGCTCTACTCTCTCTACATGACTGCGTGTCTTCCCACAGCTCCACATCTATTATCAAATTTGCTGATGATACTGTGGTTCTGGGCCTCAGTTCCAACAACAATGAGGCTGCATACTTGCATGAGGTAGAGAAACTCACATCCTGACTCAGTGTATCTCAATGTGGTATGGGAACAGCTCCGGTCAAGACTGCAAAGCCCTGCAGAGAGTTGTGCGCATAGCTGAGCGCATCTCAGGGTCTGCTCTCCCCTCTCTACAGGACATCTACCTCAAACGCTGCAAAAACAGAGCTGTTAAAATCATCAAGGACTCCAACCACCCTGGTAACTGTCTTTTCATTTTGCTGCCATCTGGTAAGCGCTTCCGTAGCCTGATGGCAAAAACCGAGAGACTTAGGAGGAGCTTCTTCCCCCAGGCCATCAGGCTCCTAAACTCAAACTCAGTCTCTTAACACCAACATGACTTCACTTAATTATCAGTAAGACACTTCTGCTGGTTCGTCTGGTCAGAGGAGAACTGGCCCCCCGGCTGAGCCTGGTTTCTCCCAAGGTTTTTTCTCCATTCTGTCACCGATGGAGTTTTGGTTCCTTGCCGCTGTCGCCTCTGGCTTGCTTAGTTGGGGACACTTCATTTCCAGCGTTATCGTTGACATAATTGCAAAGATATTATTTAAACTGAGCTGGATGTTGACATCACTGAATTCAATGATGAACTGTCTTTAACTGAAAAATTAGTGTTTACTATTGTCATTTTGCATTATTGACACTATTTTCCTAATTAATGCTGTTCAGTTGCTTTGTCACAATCTGTATTGTTAAAAGCGCTATATAAATAAAGGTGACTTGACTTGACACTTAATATACTGACATTGCCACATGCACACAGCAATTTCTGTTATATTTTATTTATTTACTTTTTTAACTCTATTGCTGCTATCGAACTACCCTGTACAACCTGTTTGCACATTCTTCTCTTGTACATTCCTGCTCATCTTAATATTTATTAAGTCTACAGTATACTGTCCTGCACATTTTATTTTATTCTTATTTTAATATTTTTTTCCATACCTATATTTATTTATTTTTTTCTTGTGTTTGTATTCTTTAATAATTGCACTGTCCATGGAGCGAACCTGACTTACATTTCACTGCTGGTCATATATTCTCTATATAACCATGTATGTTACAAATAAAAATCTTGAATCTTAATTTTTTTGTACCTTTTTTAATCAATGCTATTTTAAAATTATTTATTTTAATTAAAAATTTTTATGATTTAATTAATTATTAGCTTTTCATTAAACTCACGAACCCCCTGCAGTTCCTTTAGAAACCCCAGTTTGGAAACCTTGACGTAATGTCATGTTTAATGGACTTCATGTTGTTATCTTTCATTATCTTACTGTTTGTATTTTTATATCAGTATGGTACGATATTGTCCTATTTAAATCAATGTGATAAACGAGTTAGGTCAAAAGTCATCTAAAAGTAATCATAAAGTAGTCTGATTATATTACCTAAAATGTGTAATGCAATGGATTACGTTACTAAGTACAATTTTTGTCATGTAATTTGGAATCAGTAACGGACTACAATTTGTAAGTAATCTACCCAGCGTTTCCTCCGAGTAGGCAAGGGAGGCAGTGTCTCCTCAAAATATTGGATGAGAAAAAATATCGTAGTGCAAAAATAAAACAACCGCAATATAGAGTGGTGGAACTATGATGTCACTTTGTAGGAAAAACCCGGAAGCGAGTTAGCATTTTAGCACTTCCGGTTCCATCGTCCCAGAGTCAATGGGTTTTTTGAATGGGAGTTTGGTTAAATCCCCTAAAAATAAGGTCCATGGTTCACACAAGCTCAATATACTTTCATGTTTTATTCTACAACATAAAACACACTAGTTACACCCCACTCGTGATTTTTTAAAACTGTTACGTTTCTTAAAAAAGACGGTTTGACTCACGTAAGTACGTTCATTTAAAGGATTTGCCATTGATGATTTAAACGTGAGTTTTGGGCAGTAGAGTAGCACTTGTTGTTTGTCATTACGTTTCTTAAAAAAGACGGTTGCTAACAAGTTGCTAAATGGGACTACAGGTGCTGTCGGAGACATTAAACGTCATCTCGCCAAACAGTTTATCAATTTACAGCATATTCCAATTGTAGTATAATTTATAGTAAAATTAATTGTAGAATTTTATATTGTTGTTAGACAATGTTTTTTTTTTTTTGTTTTCCCCCGAAATGCAACACAAGTCTTCAGATGGAAGATGCTCGTTTTATCGTTTACTGATACAGAGACGCTGGGTTCGAACCATAAGGTAAACTCAGTCATATTATGATTATTCCATGTAAACGCCACATTTACTGGCTTAGTCATGGTGAAAGTGAAACTTTAACGATGCATAGTGCTTAAAGCCACGTTAAAGGGGTCATATGATGCGATTTCAATTTTTCCTTTCTCTTTGGAGTGTTACAAGCTCTTGGTGCGTAAAGAAGATCTGTAAAGTTGCAAAGACTAAAGTCTCAAATCCAAAGAGATATTCTTTATAAAAGTTCAGAGTCAGCCACACCTACCTAAAACGGCTCGTTCTAACATGCCCCCACATATCTACCTCACTATGTGGGAAGATTTGCATAACGCCGCCCAAATGTTCACGCAAAGAAAGAAGGCGTAACTTTTATTCTCGCTGTAGTATTGTTGACGCTGCAGCCATGTCGTGAAGAGCTGTGTGTTTCATTATCCAATCACAAATGCAGACAGAGTTTTATGTTTACGCGTAAAAACACAGTATAAGTCATTATAATCAGTAATTATGTCCCCACTGGATGCAACAAATGCCTCGTTTGTAATGGGTTTTAATGTTTTTTCAATCATCGCTCCGGCTGGACACGGCATCAACAGTATGTGAGGGGCATAACATTTCTGTCTCACGCTTGAGGTATTCGGCCAATCACAACTCACTGGATAGCTGGCCAATCACAGCACACCTCGCTTTTCAGACAGATGAGCTTTGTAAAAATCGACACGTTTCAAAAAGGCGGGGCATAGAGGAGAAACAATAATGTACAGTATGTGGAAAATAATGTGTTTTTAGAACTTTAAACCGCATAAACACATTTCATTACATTAAATACACAAAATAATGTTCTTTTTAGCAGCATCATATGACCCCTTTAAAATGAAATGTTTATGGCCACAAGCAGCTGTTAGAAAACATATAGATTGAGGATTTTCTAGAAGCAAGGATAATATAACATTTTGTGTACCCACCCTAACAAAACGATAGCTGAAATGTGGTACTTTATTCACTAAAATAAGTTTAATCTTACCATATCTAAAAAAAATTGCTCACTCTGCTGTTATTTAATAAATTAAACGCACTAGAATTATATTGAATAGTACGTGGAGACATTTTTAATTAAAATATTCATGTTAATCAAAGATTTATTCACTTTTAATGCACCTTATTTCGAAATGTACAGAAATATGTGCTTTCATATGTTCTTTACTTATGATAATTTCATTTATTCACTATACTATGTATTACTAATGTCTCATTTCAGTTTTAGTTTGGCTCTAGTTTTGTATTTATTCCAGTTTATATGAAAAGGTTAATAGAGTGGATTAAAATTCATATACAGAGTAAATCCTTTTCACTGTTAAAAATAAGTTTGAAAAGTTGTGGGAAGCATGGTGGTGACGATGCTGAAGGCGAGCGACCATGGAGGTGCAGTTTGTTTATAGCAGGGGTGGGCAAACTTGGCCCTTCCAGGCCACTTTCCTTCAGAGTTTAGCTCCAACTCTAATCAAACACACCTGAACCAGCTAATCATTATGGAAAAATCCCATTGGCTTTTTGTCGAGGGAACCAGTGCGATGCTAACAGCCAATCCGCCTACAAAGTGACGTCATAGTTCCCCCACTCGATTACAAAATATAACATTAAAAGTGTATAAATCACTTGTTTTTCTGAAGAAATATTGTCCAACAGCGACACCAGCAGGTAAAGTTACAGCAGGAGTCCGTGTCTCTCTCGCCTTCCCGGAGCCCATTGCGTTTTAAAGGGGTCATATGATGCGATTTCAATTTTTCCTTTCTCTTTGAAGGGTTACAAGCTCTTGGTGCATAAAGAAGATCTGTAAAGTTGCAAAGACTAAAGTCTCAAATCCAAAGAGATAAAACACGCCTACCTAAAACGGCTCGTTCTAACACCCCCCCCCCACATACCTATGTCACGATGTGGGAAGATTTGCATAATGCCGCCCAAATGTTCACGCAAAGAAAGAAGGTGTAACTTTTATTCTTGCTTGTAGTATTGTTGCTGCCGCCATGTTGTGAAGACGCTGTGTGTTTCATTGTGAAAGCGAAACTACTTTGTTTGGCCTTCCAAAAAAGGACGAGATCCACTTCGTCATGCCTGGAGCTGATCCGTGCTGGTCGCTGAAGAAATACATCAACTTCACACTGTGGATCGCCGGATCGGCTTTCACCGTGGACGAGGCGGAGTCCAGCCCGGGCTCATCACATGTGATTGCCGCAAGCCCGCCGGCCGTTCCTTCATCGAATCCGCCGGCCGCGCCGTTCTCAAGCCCACCGGCCTCCGCTCACTCTAGCCCTCCGGCCATTCCTCACTTTATCCCCCGGCCGCCGCTCACTCTAGCCCGCCGTGTGTGACGCTGTGTGTTTTGTTGTGAAAGCAAAACTACTTTGTTTGGCCTTCCAAAAGAGGACGATATCCACTTCGTCATGCCTAGAACTGATCCGTGCTGGTCGCTGAGGAAATACATCAACTTCGCGCTGTGGATCGCCGGATCGGCTTTCACCGTGGACGAAGCGGAGTCCAGCCCGGGCTCATCACATGTGATTGCCGCAAGCCCGCCAGCCGTTCCTTCGTCGAATCCGCCGGCCGCGCCGTTCTCAAGCCCTCTGGCCGTTTCTCACTTTATCCCCCGGCCGCCACTCCCTCTAGCCCGCCGTGTGTGACACTGTGTGTTTTGTTGTGAAAGCAAAACTACTTTGTTTGGCCTT
>NW_015505987.1:352066-374498 GCF_001515645.1 Sinocyclocheilus grahami | reverse complement strand
CCGGATCGGCTTTCACCGTGGACGAAGCGGAGTCCAGCCCGGGCTCATCACATGTGATTGCCGCAAGCCCGCCGGCCGTTCCTTCATCGAATCCGCCGGCCGCGCCGTTCTCAAGCCCACCGGCCTCCGCTCACTCTAGCCCTCCGGCCATTCCTCACTTTATCCCCCGGCCGCCGCTCACTCTAGCCCGCCGTGTGTGACGCTGTGTGTTTTGTTGTGAAAGCAAAACTACTTTGTTTGGCCTTCCAAAAGAGGACGATATCCACTTCGTCATGCCTGGAGCTGATCCGTGCTGGTCGCTGAAGAAATACATCAACTTCGCGCTGTGGATCGCCGGATCGGCTTTCACCGTGGACGAAGCGGAGTCCAGCCCGGGCTCATCACATGTGATTGCCGCAAGCCCGCCAGCCGTTCCTTCGTCGAATCCGCCGGCCGCGCCGTTCTCAAGCCCTCTGGCCGTTTCTCACTTTATCCCCCGGCCGCCACTCACTCTAGCCCGCCGTGTGTGACACTGTGTGTTTTTAGACATGTAGTTGCGTGGTCGACTCTTAACTTTTATAAAGAATATCTCTTTGGAAGAGCTTGTAACACTCCAAAGAGAAAGGAAAAATTGAAATCGCATCATTTGACCCCTTTAATTATACATGTTTGGGTTGAGATTTTGTTGAATTTACCCCGTTTTAACCAGCAGGTGCCGCCAGCCTGTGATGTTTCGAACTCTCCGAAACAGTGAATCATTTTGCGAATCATTTTGGTTCAGTTGATTCAGAATTTGAAAAAGCCTAATTTCTCTCATCACTTGTTCATTCTGATACGTACTAACGATTTTAATTGGGTTTTATTAAATACGTTTTATGAATAAAATCCTATTAAAATAACCATATTCAACTGATTCGTTGAAAAGATTCGACTCTCAATTCATTGACGAATCGAACATTTCTAAAACGCACCGTGGGAGCAGGAAGTCCTGCTAAAGCTAAAGTTCGACTGTTTAAAATAGCATGTTGTTTTTGGTTTACTTATGTTGGCGTTTAAGTGGACCTGACAGTGTTGTTCTGAATTAAAACTCTGATCAAAATGACTATTATTAATGGATATTTGTGATGGATGTTACCTAACAGAGGTTCGCCACTAACCTGCACCACATCCGCACTTTCTGACTCCATTAGAACGGATTGCACCTTGTAGTCACTGTAAACTGTCCAGTACTTCAGTACTTAATGCTGACGCTCTGTGTCAGTACGTTTACGTGTTAGCATAAACATGCGAGTTTCTAAGATTGCGAGGCATCCGTTAGATATGTTATGTAACAGAACGCTTACTTCCTCCAGGAGGCGCTTTGCTGGCTCACAAAGTCTAATTCTTAATGTATCTGCGTTCAAATCTTAAAACGGTTTTTGCGCCTACTGGAGATTTTTCACACCAAAAAGTGTAATCGTTTTAATCTATTAACTGGTACCTGACACACCAAAAAGACCAAATGAAAATCTGATCAAGCTAACTGTACTAAACGATGTTTTGAAAAGCTTTACGATGTAATTATGTTTCCCTGTGATTGGTCCAACCTGACCAGCGCGGAGGAAAGTAACGTGTACCACGTGACGCCGTTTGCGCTATACTTCGGTATCGATCTGGGAAAGGTGCGCTTCTCTCTCGGGCTATGTGGCTGGTCCTGTGGATGCCAAAAGCGGTCCTACGTTGCACCAAATCGATACAGGAAGTAGCGACAAGAACGCCGGGCTCTCTCTTGCTTTACAGGAACAGTTTTGTGGCTGAATAGGGTCGGATGCTCCTCTGTACCAGACTGGCTGCTGTCACTCGAATGCTGCCGTGTGGATCTGATGCGTGACCGTCCACATTTCTTTCTTTTTCTTTGTGAACTGTACTATTCTCTCTCTCTATCTGTCTTTTGTTGCGCCTGCAGCTTTCTGATGCAGCACTTTTTCCTATTAATAGCATCATCGCCTGCTCTGAGTGTAGAAGCGGCACGATTGAATATATCATATATCATAATTAAATAATTTACTTCGGAATAATATCAGTGAGACATTTTAATATTCATTGATTTAAAAATACACAGTAAAGAACTGGATATTTGGACCAATCATATACCTGACCAATTAGAGACAACGTATGGGCCAAAGCCACGCCCATTCAACTCTGGCTATTCTAATCACTATTCTATTTGCTTATTCTTTTTCCATGGTTTGACTGAGACGTCTTCGACGCCCTCTTGCGTTACGGAGTGGAAAGAACAGTGCATGCCCGGAAGTTCAAGTACTGAGTAATAAATTCACATCCAAACTGTCTTAAACACACCTTTTATTCCTAGAATGTAAATAAATATATTTATTACATATTGTAAGTAATGTCTACATCAAAATACACCCTTCACAAACCTGAATAATTTAGAAACAGAATGACGGTATAAATATTTCAGTACAAAGTCATTAGATACCAGGTACATGAGCCACATGAAACATCCAGGACAGAGGATGATTTAGAAAGCTAAACAATTCTGAGTTATATCTGTTGCTTTAAAAGAAATATAGTTGACCAATTATTGAAAATGACACTAGTTCATGCGTTCGAGACAATTTTGGAGACCTACCAGACAGAAGACTCAGTTTTGCAGCCTATGTGGGACTATGTGCGACTCAACCACTCTGAAACTCTTCGGTCTCCTCTCTTTCCTGTGATTCTGACTGTAGCGTCGTATTTTGTGCTTTGTCTACCCTACCTAGTCTGCGACATCATGGGAAAGAAGTGGCCAGCTATTAACCGGTACAAGATTCAACCCGACAAAATGCCCACAACTGCAATGCTCCTTCACTGCAGTGGAGTAACTCTTTATAATCATGTACTTCTGGTGTTTCCTGCAGCAGTAGCGCAGTGGATGTGGAGACCTTCTGTTCCCCTGCCTGAACGAGCACCTACATTGCTTGAACTTGCAGGTGGGGTGACTGGAAACCTTCTTCTTTTTGACTTTCAGTATTTTATCTGGCACTTTTTGCACCATAAGATCCGCTGGCTGTATGTGACTTTCCATGCTATCCACCATAATTACGCCGCCCCATTTGCTCTGGCCACACAGTGCCTTAGTGGATGGGAGTTGGTCACGGTGGGCTTCTGGACCACGCTCAACCCCATTCTGCTGAGGTGTCATCTGCTCACCACCTGGATGTTCATGGTGGTCCACGTCTATGTATCAGTGGAAGACCACTGCGGATATGATTTCCCTTGGTCCATGTCTCGTCTGATCCCATTTGGTGTTTATGGAGGTCCGAGCAAGCATGATGTGCACCACCAGAAACCTAATACTAACTTTGCACCCCATTTTAGTCACTGGGATAAACTGTTCGGCACTCATGCTGAGTTTAGTTTTGCTAAAACTCAGTGATGAACATGCTTGCATGTAAATGTATATTCAATTTGCATGTTTGGTTGCTTCAGACAGAGCTTAAACAATGCAGAACTTATAACTTCAGTTTTCACTTTGACTTTATTTGTATAGGAACAGTATTAAAAGCATAATTTCAGTGCAAAAAAAAAGAAAGAAAGAACAGAACAGAAAAGAAAATGATGCACTGTGATAATAGTACAGGCTAATTTGCATATCATAAGCAGAAGTATAATTAGTAAATTACTAAAAACGAGTACAAATATATTTTTTATCCAGCCCTTCACCATTATGAAAGAATCTTGTGTTTATTTTATTTAAGTTGAGAACCTTTTACAGAGAAAACTCTTCTGGTAACATCATGTCTATTTATTTATTTAGATAACAACTTTAGCTTTATTATATTAGCATTTAAAAAACTATACATTTATGCAGCTTTAAAATGCAAAAGAAAAAAAAACTTTAGAAGACATCAGTGTAGTCTATTATCCATAATTTTTTAAAGCTTGATTATATAGTGACCTTTTCTGATTTATCACTGTAAAAAATAATTTTTCAAAGTTTATTGAAGCATGTTTTACAAGAAAATATTATTTCAGCTTAAACATTCCTTTCTGCTTAAAAATGTCATGTTTAGTTTAGCGTGTTACTTGCTATTTCTTTGTAATTCTTTGTGAAATTTACTAGCAATTTTTAATGAAAATTGTTTCAAAGGAAATCCTACAGCTTTGTGTGTGTGTGTGATTGTGGATTTAATTGTTTGGGTTCAAACCGTGGCACAATATGAAATGTGAGACAAAATCATTGCATACATAACAAGTTGAAATACTATATATATCTTTTTTTTTCTTAAGCTATAAACAGGTGTGGAAAGGAAAATATGTAAATGAAGATATTTCTAATTATTTTAGAAATCTTCTGCGTTCCTCCTACATGGTAGAAAGATGCCACACCAACCATGGCAAACTCAAAAGCAAATTTTCACAAGAGGAAGTTTTTTTACATTTTTATAAAGAACGCAGATTTGCATGTGCGTGTGAACTCAAAATAGATCGCACTACAGTTGCCTCTCATTTCAAATCCTGATTTATCTCTGTGTTGTTAATATTCTCCCAGATAGCACACATAGGCTACGTCTGCAAGATGTCTATTAAAGATCGCTTCATCTGGAAAGCATCTGTGTACAAACTTCTGATAGACGTCTTTAAGATGTCAGTTTAAATCATAAACATCTTAAAGACATCTTCTAGACGTCTATTCGACATCCGATAGGAAGCGTCCTATAGGCGTATTGCAGATGAGCAAACACTCGTCTTGCAGATGTGAACGCAGACATCAAATAGACATCTCTGTGATGTACGTGTGCTATCAGGGCTCTGTGTTGTTTTTCAAG
Source organism: Sinocyclocheilus grahami (assembly GCF_001515645.1). Taxonomy (NCBI): domain Eukaryota; kingdom Metazoa; phylum Chordata; class Actinopteri; order Cypriniformes; family Cyprinidae; genus Sinocyclocheilus; species Sinocyclocheilus grahami. The sequence goes on along the minus strand of NW_015505987.1, from coordinate 369,705 downwards.
ACAAAACTGTAATATTTAAACATTTGTTGTTTATTTCATGGAATAGTTTACTTTGAAAACCTGCCTGCACTCTTTAATAAGCTTCAGCCATGTGTTGGGTGTATGCAATGCATGTAAGGCTTACCATTGATCTGATTGATTGTGATTATGCAATTCAATGATATAACAGCAGACCTGTGTCAGTCAAGAGATTAGGCCTACTTAAAGCCCTAAAAGTGTAACTATCTTGCATGTGAACGTCTACTTTCTATATTTAATAAGTCGATGTTTTGAATAGTAAGAAAAGGTGTCGTTCTTTGTAGTTACAAAAGATACAAAATAAAGAATAGTCCGTATTTTATGAAGAAAATGTAAGTGGCGCGTGCCGGTGCAAAACTTGTCATGCTTATTAATGCTTTGCTAAAGCCAGCGCTACTAATAAAAGTCTGTTAATAATATAACGTCATAAAAGGTCCGTGTTTCCGTTATTTCCTACATAAACATAATTTCTCTGTCATAATCGAAATACAGTGGGGAAAAAAAGTATTTAGTCAGCCACCAATTGTGCAAGTTCTCCCACTTAAAAAGATGAGAGAGGCCTGTAATTTTCATCATAGGTATACCTCAACTATGAGAGACAAAATTAGAAAAAAAATCCAGAAAATCACATTGTAGGACTTTTAAAGAATTTATTTGCAAATTATGGTGGAAAATAAGTATTTGGTCAATAACAAAATTTCATCTCAATACTTTGTTATATACCCTTTGTTGGCAATGACAGAGGTCAAACGTTTTCTGTAAGTCTTCACAAGGTTGTCACACACTGTTGCTGGTATTTTGGCCCATTCCTCCATGCAGATCTACTCTAGAGCAGTAATGTTTTGGGGCTGTCACTGGGCAACACGGATTTTCAACTCCCTCCAAAGATTTTCTATGAGGTTGAGATCTGGAGACTGGCTAGGCCACTCCAGGACCTTAAAATGCTTCTTACGAAGCCACTCCTTCGTTGCCCAGGCGGTGTGTTTGGGATCATTGTCATGCTGAAAGACCCAGCCACGTTTCATCTTCAATGCCCTTGCTGATGGAAGGAGGTTTTCACTCAAAATCTCACGATACATGGCCCCATTCATTCTTTCGTTTACACGGATCAGTCGTCCTGGTCCCTTTGCAGAAAAACAGCCCCAAAGCATGATATTTCCACCCCCATGCTTCACAGTAGGTATGGTGTTCTTTGGATGCAACTCAGCATTCTTTCTCCTCCAAACACAACAAGTTGAGTTTTTACCAAAAAGTTCTATTTTGGTTTCATCTGACCATATGACATTCTCCCAATCCTCTTCTGGATCATCCAAATGCTCTCTAGCAAACTTCAGACGGGCCTGGACATGTACTGGCTTAAGCAGGGGGACACATCTGGCACTGCAGGATTTGAGTCCCTGGCAGCGCAGTGTGTTACTGATGGTAGCCTTTGTTACTTTGGTCCCAGCTCTCTGCAGGTCATTCACTAGGTCCCCCCGTGTGGTTCTGGGATTTTTGCTCACAGTTCTTGTGATCATTTTGACCCCACAGGGTGAGATCTTGCGTGGAGCCCCAGATCAAGGGAGATTATCAGTGGTCTTGTATGTCTTCCATTTTCTAACAATTGCTCCCACAGTTGATTTCTTCACACCAAGCTGCTAACCTATTGCAGATTCAGTCTTCCCAGCCTGGTGCAGGCCTACAATTTTGTGTCTGGTGTCCTTTGACAGCTCTTTGGTCTTGGCCATGGTGGAGTTTGGAGTGTGACTGTTTGAGGTTGTGGACAGATGTCTTTTATACTGATAACGAGTTCAAACAGATGCCATTAATACAGGTAACCAGTGGAGGACAGAGGAGCCTCTTAAAGAAGAAGTTACAGGTCTGTGAGAGACAGAAATCTTGCTTGTTTGTAGGTGACCAAATACTTATTTTACAGAGGAATTTACCAATTAATTCTTTAAAAATCCTCAGTATTAAAAGCATAATTTCAGTGCAAAAAAAAAGAAAGAAAGAACAGAACAGAAAAGAAAATGATGCACTGTGATAATAGTACAGGCTAATTTGCATATCATAAGCAGAAGTATAATTAGTAAATTACTAAAAACGAGTACAAATATATTTTTTATCCAGCCCTTCACCATTATGAAAGAATCTTGTGTTTATTTTATTTAAGTTGAGAACATTTTACAGAGAAAACTCTTCTGGTAACATCATGTCTATTTATTTATTTAGATAACAACTTTAGCTTTATTATATTAGCATTTAAAAAAACTATACATTTATGCAGCTTTAAAATGCAAAAGAAAAAAAAACTTTAGAAGACATCAGTGTAGTCTATTATCCATAATTTTTTAAAGCTTGATTATATAGTGACCTTTTCTGATTTATCACTGTAAAAAATAATTTTTCAAAGTTTATTGAAGCATGTTTTACAAGAAAATATTATTTCAGCTTAAACATTCCTTTCTGCTTAAAAATGTCATGTTTAGTTTAGCGTGTTACTTGCTATTTCTTTGTAATTCTTTGTGAAATTTACTAGCAATTTTTAATGAAAATTGTTTCAAAGGAAATCCTACAGCTTTGTGTGTGTGTGTGATTGTGGATTTAATTGTTTGGGTTCAAACCGTGGCACAATATGAAATGTGAGACAAAATCATTGCATACATAACAAGTTGAAATACTATATATATCTTTTTTTTTCTTAAGCTATAAACAGGTGTGGAAAGGAAAATATGTAAATGAAGATATTTCTAATTATTTTAGAAATCTTCTGCGTTCCTCCTACATGGTAGAAAGATGCCACACCAAGCATGGCAAACTCAAAAGCAAATTTTCACAAGAGGAAGTTTTTTTACATTTTTATAAAGAACGCAGATTTGCATGTGCGTGTGAACTCAAAATAGATCGCACTACAGTTGCCTCTCATTTCAAATCCTGATTTATCTCTGTGTTGTTAATATTCTCCCAGATAGCACACATAGGCTACGTCTGCAAGATGTCTATTAAAGATCGCTTCATCTGGAAAGCATCTGTGTACAAACTTCTGATAGACGTCTTTAAGATGTCAGTTTAAATCATAAACATCTTAAAGACATCTTCTAGACGTCTATTCGACATCCGATAGGAAGCGTCCTATAGGCGTATTGCAGATGAGCAAACACTCGTCTTGCAGATGTGAACGCAGACATCAAATAGACATCTCTGTGATGTACGTGTGCTATCAGGGCTCTGTGTTGTTTTTCAAGACAAAACTGTAATATTTAAACATTTGTTGTTTATTTCATGGAATAGTTTACTTTGAAAACCTGCCTGCACTCTTTAATAAGCTTCAGCCATGTGTTGGGTGTATGCAATGCATGTAAGGCTTACCATTGATCTGATTGATTGTGATTATGCAATTCAATGATATAACAGCAGACCTGTGTCAGTCAAGAGATTAGGCCTACTTAAAGCCCTAAAAGTGTAACTATCTTGCATGTGAACGTCTACTTTCTATATTTAATAAGTCGATGTTTTGAATAGTAAGAAAAGGTGTCGTTCTTTGTAGTTACAAAAGATACAAAATAAAGAATAGTCCGTATTTTATGAAGAAAATGTAAGTGGCGCGTGCCGGTGCAAAACTTGTCATGCTTATTAATGCTTTGCTAAAGCCAGCGCTACTAATAAAAGTCTGTTAATAATATAACGTCATAAAAGGTCCGTGTTTCCGTTATTTCCTACATAAACATAATTTCTCTGTCATAATCGAAATACAGTGGGGAAAAAAAGTATTTAGTCAGCCACCAATTGTGCAAGTTCTCCCACTTAAAAAGATGAGAGAGGCCTGTAATTTTCATCATAGGTATACCTCAACTATGAGAGACAAAATTAGAAAAAAAATCCAGAAAATCACATTGTAGGACTTTTAAAGAATTTATTTGCAAATTATGGTGGAAAATAAGTATTTGGTCAATAACAAAATTTCATCTCAATACTTTGTTTTGGACTTCTCGACTTTTCGCTGTTCCGTGACACTGCGTTAGCTGGCCGCTGTGTGGCGCTGTTCCCGGATCAGACTCGAGCACAGCAGTGGTATGGCAGCCGGGAGACGGACAGCCATTTTGTAATCCGCAGCCAGTCTGTTCAATTTGCTATTTAAACGGCTTTAGTCCATATTTTCATGATGGGTCAGTGTGGGATTACGTCGTCTAAAACGGTTTTGGTGTTCCTGAACCTGATATTCTGGGTAAGTTGGAGATGTTTAGTGCTGAATTTGGGAGTGCGTCAGTGTTGTTAGATGGACACAGTCAGGTGTCGAGCAGCTGCATTATTACACACACTCCTTTATGTCACGAATACGTTTATAAAACCTGTTAAATACATGCATGTTTTGCTATATTTGATGTGCCGTTTGTGTTTATATTGCATTATTTAAAAAAAACTGCTCGTTGCTGTGTTTTGCATTGTTTGTTTACATATTCCTCCCGGTCTTAAAATTCTACACTGATCACGTTAATGCTTAAAAAACACTGACAGTATAAGATTAGTGTTATTTATGTATTGTATACTTTAATGTGCGGGAATTGGCAAATCAGCTTCATTGTTTCCTTTAGCCCCAGAGCAGGTTAGTTGTATTGTTTGACATGTTCAACCTATTCCTCCTCCGGCAATTCTTTTTGGAAACTGTCATCATTTGGATGAATATCTGAAGGATAAGGCCATTAAAGACTAATAGCACTTTCCTCAAAGGATTCCATAATCACACAACAAAGGAGGACTTTTAAAAAAAAATCACAATTATTTCGCAGGATCAAATGAAAAATCGACTTTGATTTCCTTTTAACTTTCTTGTGATGTTTTAATACAGTACATTTCGAGTTTATAATAGTAGTTGTAAAAGTGTGTTTGTGTGTTTTATATATATATATATATATATATATATATATATATATATATATATATATTAACAGTATAATATAAAAAATTTGTCTACTCTCATTGTGTGCATCCTTTGTTGAAAATGTTGCTAGAAATTCCAAGTCGTCGTATTTGGGATTTCAGAGTGATTTATAAAAATAAAATAAAAAAACAGGTAGGCCTAGTTTGTGATATTGTGCTCATTGGGTTCGACTGAACTGGGGCAATGAAGGCAAAGTTTCACGACCTAAACTGAGTTGTCGGATCTGTAGAAACACTACTCCACCTATCAGCTGGATTCCCTTGTCTTTGTTTGTTTGATTAATCTCTTTAATCTGGGACTGAATGAAGTTTTAAAGTCTCCACCTGTCAGATAGAGGTAGTAGTATGACACTATCCTGTTCTTTTTTTAGGGATCAGGCTGCTTGATTAAATCTGTGTTTATATCACGAGAGCCTGAGAGCTGTGGTATTCATAGGGGGCTTCATGGTGCAATTGTAAATGGGGAAACCCCTATCATACAAGCTTTTTCCTGCAGGTCCCTGCAAATGCCTGGAGGTCCATTTGTGCATTTATTTATTTATCCTGCCTTGTTATAGGATTATAATTATGCACATTTCTGTGTTGACCTTTAATTTTAGCTGATAGTTTTCTTGTTGGTCACCATTCCATATCATACTTACCGTTTGAAAGTCAAAGTGACATGAAGTTGTGTTTGGTTCCAAATTCTTATCCTCGGTTGCCTTTATCGTAAATTGCTCATTTGATTGTCTTTCTTTTGAAGATGATGGCATTAAATCAATCTAATAACCGATTTACAGGCACATCTAACTGATGATGAGACCGACATAACTCTTGGTATGAATTCACATCTTATCCACTTTCATGTAACTAACCCTCTTTATTATCTCCTTTTAGGCCGCTGCTGGCATTCTGTGCTATGTTGGAGCCTACGTGTTCATCACGTATGATGACTATGACCATTTCTTTGAGGATGTGTACACCCTGATCCCAGCCGTTGTCATTATCGCAGTCGGAGCGCTGCTGTTCATTATTGGACTCATTGGATGCTGCGCCACTATTCGAGAGAGCCGCTGCGGTCTTGCCACGGTTAGTGAACTGTTAAGTTTCCAGCACTGCCTTATAGTGTTTCCCTTAAATTAATACTTTTATTCAGCAAGGATGCATTAAAATGAATCAAAAGTGACAGTAAAGACATTAATAATGTTACAAAAGATAGATTCCACAAGAATATTATGCAGCACAACTGTTTTCAACATTGATAATAAACAAGTTAAGGCGATAAATAAATGGCAATGGATAGTTTATGATTGTTTATATATCTTGCTCTGCTGAAACCCAATTTTCTTGCATCTCTCTTGTACAGTTTGTCATCATTCTTATGCTGGTTTTTGTGACTGAGGTGGTTGTGGTGGTTCTTGGCTATATTTACAGAGCAAAGGTGAGTCCTGCATTGAAATGAAGTCAATATTTGTAGAAATAGGAGTGCCTGCATCTCTTTTGTTTTTATATGAAAGCTCTTCACACTTTGTGAGCCCTTTCAGTTGTGTGCAAAGGTGAACAAGGCAATGTAATACCTGCCTCGTATTGTGCTGTGCTGTTGTATAGCAATGCTGTCTCCTCCTATATGAAGAATGGATTTAGTGAAAGGTGGATGTCAGGGACAGAAATTAATGAGGGCCAAAATTTATAAAATTGCCCCTCAAAATTCAAAATATTGACAAAGTGTCCCATTGTGAGTTCTATTATTATATAGTTAAACAGTATTACACAAGCAGGAGTGGTTTAAAATTTTTTTTATATATATATATCAGCACAATTGCAAATATGATATTGATTTTATAATTAAAAGTTAATATTAAGTTTTAAGTAATGTAGAATTAAGTAATGTAATATTAAGTAATGTAGAATTACGATGTAGAATTACATTTTATTAGACACACATCATTCCTGATACGGCCACTCAATGCTTGTGTTCATGTTTTTATACAGTCTGTGGTTTATTCCAGCCGCGCCACGCACGTTTCTGAAGCGGCTCTCTGTGTTGCTTCTGTAAAGATACACGCATTAGCCTCCTTTGAATAAATATAGCCAAAATCCGTGAAAATCCCACCAAAATCTGTTGCCATGACTTATCGCGAGAGGCAAAAGGTTACGTTTTAGCCGCATAACATTGGTTAATGGAAAGCCGTCATTTCGCAATACTTTTTTATCGACATTCAGAAAATATCGCTAAAGTTTTGTGCAAATCTGTAATGGAAACGCGCCTAGAGACTTGTGCCGGTATTCGGTAATGCGATATATCACGGTAATGAATATGCACGATATTGTTATCGTGGGCACTTCTAAATACCGTGAATAATTGTACATTACAAATTATTCAGAATTTTGAATGCATTTAAAAAAAACTTTTCCCATAAACTGGTCAAAATGCACAACACTGCTGTATGCTCTGTGAAAGACGCCTGCGCACTCTGATGTAAACAAGCGTGTGAAACCTTTTAACCAGATACCTGATAAAGAATTAGCATGGTGTTGGTTTACTGACTGATTTACGTACTGAAAAAAAAGCTTGTAAAGAAAGTACTATGATTAATATAAACATTAATAAACATTTTTATTTTTGTGTGATGGAAACAAAAAACTGAAATGCGAGAGAAAAAAAACTAAAAATTAAGAGGAAAAACCTTTTTTTTTAGAGAGGTAAACTCTTAATTGCAAGGGGGAAAAAAGCAGAGTTTATATTCTGAGGAAAAATATCAGAATTTCAAGAAGAAAAAAAAAGGGGGGGGAAAGGGTCCATAGAAGACTGTACTAATGGCTGCTGAAGAGTCAGCTTTGCCATCACGGGACTAAAATGCAATTTAAAATGTATTAGAATGAAAAAACTATTCTAATATTTTAAGACTATTAGAATAGTTTGTTATTTTGAATTGTAATATTTCACAATATTAGTTTTTACTGTCATTTTGATCAAATAAAACTTGAAAAAATCTTTTACAAAATCATACAGGTTTCAAACTATTGCATAGTAAGCTTCTGAATTTCTTCATATGTTGCAGACCGTAATTGACAGTGTTTTCTAAACATTTATGTGCAGAAATAGCCTAGGATTTCCTTCACATTTCAAATATGACAGAATAAGTCCAATACCGTGACTGAGAAATGCTTGAAAAAGTTTATTGATTGGTCCTTTTGGAAACGTGAAACGTGAGGATAAGAGGCCATTGTGTTTAAACTTTAAAATGTTTGTCCCAGGTTAGTTTCTCTTAACCAATCGCATTTCGGTGCTCTTGAAAAATCAAAAAGTAGTACAGCCACATTGTTCAAACCATTATCCAACTTACATTCAGTCAACGGCAACATGATGCAATGATCATTACACAGCTTTTATTTTATGCGGTACAAGTGATAAATGCAAAATGCTGAACCTAGAGCTCTATTATAGATTATATCATATTTTTTTAAAAATCACACTGATTCCAAAAAGTAAATAGAGATGAAATTTTGAACTCTGTTTAAATATCTATGTACACTAAAATTTGTTTAGACTTGCATTGTCATCGTCCGTAGTGGCTACTCATTGTCTGTTGTACATTCTTATGTTTTTCATTCACAATAAATAATTTTTATAATAAATATAAATCTTTAGACGATTTTATTGTGCGATTCTGAAATCGTTCGCGATAATGACAGCTGTTTGCATAGCTTCTCAGTGAAATACGGCTCTGTGAAGTAAATGCTGCTCCATCTGAAAGCATGTGAAAATACCACATTTAATAACATATTTTTACTCCAAACTCGAGTGTTTGAAACAAATCCTTCTGTGAGATGTGGCTTCTTACACAGAATAAGGCACGCAACATATTTCATAGTATTTAAGCGGTGATAAAGGCATTGCATTATAAATATACTTTATTTGAATGAAAATTATAATAATAAGAACTCCGATAAACCGTAGATTGCCGTAGTCGTGTGTTTATTAGTCACGTTGAATCAATGAAAGCAGTTGAATCTTCTGTTTTTTCAGCTGCAGCGCTAGGAATTTTCTGAGTTTCTTCTGCGAGGCATATTTGGAGTTTCAGCGCGAGAGCGTGCTCTGGCCTTCGGCTGGAGATTTACTGCTGATCACAGAACCGTGCTTCACTGAAAGATACGCATGACAATCGCAGCTTCTGTCGAATCGCGATCTCGATTCCATTTCAATTTATCGTGCAGCCCTAACCCGTTTTGATTCATTTACTACGTTCCATACAGATTTTCAGTATGGATGTGCTACTGCTTAAATGCATTTAGCAAACAGAAATCCTCCTCTGAGACACTTTTATAGGGAGTGCCCTTAATAACTCTGTTATTAGAGAGCGTTTAAGGACATGGAGAGACTTTGCAGTTTGTGCTAGACTCTTGATTCATATCTTGGCCAAGTAGGAGCCTGGCACCAGCCCAGTCTGGCCGTCCCTCTCCACCGTCCACCAGCCGTCTCCTCCCTGTTCCACCACGAGCAGCACTTCCCCCACAGAGATGGAGAGCTCATCAGCGCCCTGCACGCACAACAGTCTCTCATCACACTGCATTAAACATTTCCGCAACATCCAAAAATGTCCAAAAAAAACATTTTTCTGCGCTTAGTTAACAGCCACGGTCAAAACCAAATGGGCATTTTTGAATAAAATGGAAATGTTAATACTGGCTTACACTTCGGTGGCAAATTTTTTTGAAAATATAGCGATAGAGCTCTAAAGGGATGACTAAATTTGGCCTTTAAAATATTCTGTATGTGCATCTTTAAAGTTATAGTCCATAGTGAATGCATATTCTTAGTATTCTCCTGTAAAGTCATTTGAATCATTTCCAATTTTTTCCCCATTTAATCAGACTATTGTACCTGAGCCACATATTCATACTGAGCCTGGTATGTGCTGCTTTGAGAGCCAGCACTGTCTGAAGTCGCTTGTGGAAATCCAGGAATGGAGGCATACACTCCATCTGCAATGTCAGCTGAAAAAAAGAAAATAGACCAATGATATACATACATATATATATTAATTGAAATAAAATTAGTTTAATGTACTATAATGACTAGGCTCAAAAGACAGGCTCAAACACTTCCTGTTTTTAAATCTAGCCTAAAAACCTATTTTTATAGTTTGGTATTTATCGCTATGTGAGAGCTGCTTTCTTTTATTGTCTTTGTTGTCTTTTAATGTAATGTTGACTGTTTGTATCATTGATATATTTTTTTTTTGTGTGTGTGTACAGCACTTTGATAAACACTTGCTGTTTTAAAAAAAAAGTGCTTTATAAATAAACATTGACATTGACTAAAACTGAAAAAAAAAAAATATATATATATATATATATATATAGTAAATAGAAATATTTGGTAACACTTTACAAAAAAATTTTTTTTTTATTAATCATAATAATAAATGTTAAGATTTACTAATTCATTATTTTAAAACAAAAGTTAATACTTGTCCTGAGCAGACATGAAGTAACAATAAACAGTTGTATTTTTATTAAGATGAATAAATACTGTAAGATATTAATTATCTAAAGGGAGCTTATTGTAAAGTGTTACCAAATATAAAAAAAACAACAATAATTTTAGCAGCCATTAAATTTAGCTTACAATAAGGTTCCATTAGTTAATGTTAGTGTATTAACTAACATGAGCAAACAATGAACAATAAATGTATTACAGTATTTATTCATCTTTGTTCATGTTAATTAATGAAATGAGTTGTTCACTGTTAGTTCATGTTAGTTCACAGTGCATTGATTAATGTTAACAAGCACAACTTTTGATTTTAATAATGCATTAGTAAATGTTGAAATTAACATTAGCTAAGATTAATAAATGATAATGACAGAAAACTGTAAATACACAAATAAAAAGTAATTCAAAATAATAATAAATACTATAATAGTATATAAATAATTAAAAATAACACTAGTTCTTTTTAAAGTGGTTACACTAGGAAAATAAAAAAAGTATTTAAAAAAACACTACACAAAACCATTTAGTGAAATTAAAGAGTGGGCTGAAGTGCCCTATGGTGGTGGCACATATAACATCTACATTGTACAGTTAAAAAAATGGTGCCTAACTATAAGATGGCTAGAATTAAAAATTGTAATGTGCAATTAATGTCCAAGAAAGAAAGAAAATGAGAGAGATGTGGCCGAAAATTGTCATTATTGTAATAGGTACCTGATGGAGGTGCTGATGGCTGAACACATTCGTTATTATTAGTCCTGGAGCCAACGGCACAGTTGCCTTGCAAGAGATTCGAAAACCTTTCAAAAAGAAAATAAATTACTGTATAAAATATGTAGGGAAAAAACTGCATTAAAAGAAATTTTAGACATTTAATGTGAGGTCACAAGTTATCTGAATAAGAAATATTTTCTAGATAAAGGACAGATTCAGATAATGTATTCACTGATAACCACTAACCCATTAAACAATTCCTTTTCTCACTATTGTTTTAACTCAATGGACTTAATACTCTAAAAACAGACCAGCGTATCACAGCTCAGCCTGCATGTCTATTTGTGTGATACATCTGCTAGCAGCTTTAAGACTGATGAACCAGTATCTCTGATAGAAAGCATGTTAAAAACAGCTACTGCTGAATAGCAGTATGGCAATGGCATTTTCCATTGTTTTCTGTTTTGTCAGCAAGACAAATATTTAACAGTCTCATACATTAACATACAGACCCGGCAGTGGAAAACACACCTCTTCATCACGCCTCCTCCAAAGCGTGTGATGCCATTGCTGTCCGTTGTTGGTTCTCTTTCATAATAGTTTTCAAACACAATGGGCGCTGCGGACACAGACAGAAAGTTTAAGCAAAGACACAGCAGCACGTTTCTCGAACTACATCATCATCACATGATATGGTTATTGAACTACTCCACATCATGATGGCAATTTGTAATTTTTGACAAATTAAAGTTTAATATAAAAACCTAATGGAAACAATATAGAAAAGCACTGACCTGCTGGTGTGGTGCCAGTGCTTTTCATATTGATGAAACTGTTGATGTCTTCCGTGATGTCACACATTTCTAGCACTTTCCTCACCTCCTCAAAACACTGCATAAAAATCATCAGTAATTTGATCAAATGGCCAGTGCTTTATTTCACAGTTAGAGACCACAAGTGAAAATGCTTCTATTTTGCATTTTTATCATTTAATACCAAAATGTAATTGCTTTAAAGACAACATTTGTGTAAAACCTGATAGTTTTCCACAAAACATTAAAGTTTCGAGGAGCAATGACACAAGTTTGCTTACATTCATATAATTAACATAATAGTGTTGGGGAAAGTTACTTTTAAAAGTAATGCATTACAATATTGCGTTACTCCCTAAAAAAAGTAACTAATTACGTTACTTTTTATGGAAAGTAATGCGTTATATTACTTTTGTGTTACTTTTGCGTTACTTTTTAAATATAAGCAGGGCTTGATTTTTTAAATATAAGAAGTTCTATTTATAGCAAATATAAAAGCCCTTTCACACCAAAAAGTGTAATGAATAAGTTTGGGGTTTGGGATGCTCTGGATCGGTGTATACGACAACCGTGTTCCAGTTCCTGCCAATATCCAGCAACTTCGCACAGCCATTGAAGAGGAGTGGACCAACATTCCACAGGCCACAATCAACAACCTGATCAACTCTATGCGAAGGAGATGTGTTGCCTTTTGTGCACATAGAAACAATTTTGATCTTTGAGTTCAGCTCATGAAAAATGGGGGCAAAAACAAAAGTGTTGCGTTTATAATTTTCAGTGTAAATTCACGTCTGTACAGTAGAATGCAGGAGAAGAAACACTCTTCAGCAATAAAAAAAACAAAGCACAATTGTTAGTTTATCTAAAGTAATTTTTGCCTATTAGTATGGTTGAACTGGATCATCAAAGGTCAGCAGCAAAGACATTGGTTAATAGAATGGGATTAGATACATTTGTATTATTTAACATATTTAAATATTGCCGGTTTGCGTCATATTCTGAGTTTGCAGTTCACTGTTTTAATTCATTTTGATTAATACTAAATCTGTTTTTTTGTGAGTGGGATGAATTAATGCACATTCACATTTAGTCTAGAACTACAGTAACATCATGTTCACACAGCACACACAATTCCTCTGCACTTCCGATTTCTCCCAATATGGGGACAGGAGACTTGTCAGTCAATAAATGGGAAAACAAAGTAACTGGCATTACTTTTTTGAAAAAGTAACTCAGATATTTTCTTGTAAATTAAAAAAGCGTTACTTTACTAGTTACTTGAAAAAAGTAATCTAATACATCCCACTCATTTTATGTCATTTTAAGTCGAGATGCCACAGGTGAATAGAGTTTAAAAAATCATATATCATCATACTTCCCCAGCTGATTAATCACAGTACATTAAGACAATTCATTTGTATTACAACTTCTCTAAAAATGTTGTTTAAATATGCCAATGAGGCATTATTATAATGTGCACTGCACTCATTTGCATACATTTCTAGAACAGGTTAAAAATTCTTGTTGACATACTGTATTTGCGTTAAATAATTTTGAATATTTTTGAACTTTTTATGACACATTTTTTTAGAAACCAGGACAATTATAATATGAACAAACTTTGTAAAAACCTTCACAATATAGATCAGTGTCATTTTAGTATCACTGAGATACTAATATAGTTAAATATTATACTATAGTATACTATTATGGTTAATTTGTAGTTTGAGTTTTTATTTTATATTTTCCGTTTTCCATATTTAGTTGAAGATATAGTCACTTTGTTGTTTGTTATACAGTATATACATATACTGTATGTCTAGTTTTTCATACATTTTTATTTCAGGTTTCCTTTGTTATTTTTGAACCTTAAATTCAGTTTTAGTTTTTGTTAAGATAACCCTGATATATATAGATATATTTATATACATACATACACACACACACTAAAATATATAAAACAGGAAAGTTTGGTGCCATTCATTTCTGGCATTAGAGTGGCATGAAAAAAAACAAATTTTCAGCAAACAGCCTTTATAAATATATTTTGTAGATTGAAATCTACAGACATGTCATAAATCTATAGATAACATGTCATAAAATAAACTCTTAAATGTGTATTTTGGATGTTTTTTTCCATTAGTCTGAAAGAAGACATGTTAAGAAGCGACAGCAAAATCTCAAAACTGACCAGTGCATGAAAAACAATGGTTCTGCCTTAAAAAAAATGCTGATTTTCCATATTTCCACTGTATATAAAGTTATCCGCTGTAACTATTATCAGTGTGATCTATAAAAAGCTTCATTAAGTAATACTGACCTCATCATCTTTGACAGACTGCATGGAAAAGTGATTACAGTGGACCCAAATAGCATTTCTCAAAATGTTAATGCGATCATCTTCCTGCTGCTGGAAAACCTGGAGAAATTCACAGAATTCAGCTCAACATCATGACGTAAATACATCTACGTGGTCGTAATGCGAAGACCCATGAATTAATCAACTTATTATTATTAACAGTGGACAGACACAGAAGGAACTCAGCAGAATGACACAGGCTGTGCCAACTCACCATACAAGGTATTAAATAGAGTGAACGGTGATTTAGTCAAGTCTTTGTCAAACTGTTAGTGACACATAGGATGATCAGAATTGATCTTATGGATGTAATTGTTTAAATAAACCAAAAAACGTTTCTTTTGCAGGGTTCAGTTTATGTGGTTTGTGGTACATAGTGGGTAAAACAGAGAAAAGGGAAGTTCGTTTTTAGTGTGTTCTATGTGGTTCACAGCTTCAGCAGAGAGATAAGAGCTATTTCTGAAGGCCAGCTAACAGACAGGCGAGTGTGTTTTTATACCTCGCATGTGCACTCATGCGTGATCTCCCATTCCTGACGAATCTTATCCAGCTGCTCTATGTTTGACATGTACTGTTTCTCTGTGAATCGAGAACAAACATCAGCCTCGTAGCATTTAGAATCTTGTTTGGAATTATTTGAATTGTGCATCTTAATCATTACCAGCATCACTGATTTTTTTTTTTTTTGGTTTGGATGTACTGATTGCAAATTTTTGCATTGCAACCAGACAATGCTATGTGTGAAAACAAAGCGTATTTGTATTCTCACCTGCATCTGTTGCTGCGTCCCTGCACTGTTTTGCTTTGTTTTGTGTCTGTTATGGCATAGAGCACAAAATAGATTGAAATACATCTGTGATCTCAAAAAGTGTTCGGTGGGTCATTCCATGTCAAATCAACCAAATTTCAGAAACTTCCCTCACTCAATTTTTTAACTTTGAAAATATTTTTTTCTGAAGAAAGACAAATCTAAATATTGATGAAAGCCAAAATATGAAATGTCATGGATGAATATTTACTGAGTAATCCAGTATTTTGTAGAGGACAATTTTCAGCTTGGAGCCAAATAATAACAGAGGCCCTATATGGTTCAAAATTTCAGAGCTGATACTTAACATCATTTCTACTCCCCATAATTTGGCTCTGAATCTCAGGTGAAAATTGTCACTTTGACCCGTCTCTACAAACCAGTGGCTTACTTTTTCATATATTTTAAAATACAGTTTATTCCGGTCATGCAAAGCTACATTTTCAGCAGTCATTACTCTTCATGATCCTTCAGAAATCTTTCTTATATGCTGATTTGCTGATCAAGAAACATTTCTCGTTATTATAAATGTTAAAATCAAATGTGCTGCTTATTATTTTTGTGGAAACCTTGATACTGTTTTTCAATATTCTTTGAATAGAAAGATCAGAAGAGCAAATTTTAAAAAGCATTTATTTAAAATAAAAATATTTTCAAACAATATACACTACAGTTCAAAAGTTTGGGGTCAGTAAATTTTTATTCTTTCTTTTTTTGAAAGCAGTTAAAACTTTTATTCAGCAAGGATGTGTTAAATTGTTAAGAAGTGATAGCAAAGATTTATATTGTTAGAAAAGTTTATATTTTGAATAAATGCTGTTCTTTTTAACTTTTCATTCATCAAAGAATCCTGAAAAAAGTATCGCAGTTTCCCAAAAAATATTTGGCAGCACAATTGTTAATAAATCAGCATATTAGAATGATTTCTCAAGGATCATGTGACACTTTATACTGGAATAATGGCTGATGGAAATTCAGCTTTGCATCACAGAAATAAATTATATTTTAAAGGATATTAAAATAGAAACCATTATTTTATATTGTAATAACATTTTGCAAGATTACTGTTTTTTTCTGTATTTTTGATCAAATAAATGCAGTCTTGATGAGTATAAAAGACGTCTTTAAAAAACATTACAAGTCTTACTGATTCCAAACTTTTGACCCATAGTGTATATATAAAACTGACTCCAAACTGACTTTGAACGGTAGTGTATGTTGTAATATTTGAAGACAACCACACAAATTACACTCATAATGGTCCACATTTTACCTTTTCAGATTGTTTAGGGGTGACAGTGGGTGTACTGTTGAGCTTTTCAGTAGACAGTTCAGCTTCATCAGCCTCTTTACACCTCTGTTCATACGTCCTTTTAGACTGGGAAAAGCAGGAAGATACAGGGTTATGCCAGTGCTCATCTAGACATGAGTGATGGCCAAATGAGCCACAAATGATTAAATATGTTTAATAAAATTTAAAGGTGCCATAGAATGCATTGATACAATATTTTAAATTGTTCTCTGATATCTACATAGAAGGTATGTGGCTTAGGTAAGGGCAAAACATCTCCAGAAACGGTTTTACGTGACCATTTACAACCCTAGGATTTGTCCCTAGAATGAAATGGTCTGTTTTTACCTTATTTGGAAGGGTCATGAATAATAATGTTGAGCTCTGCTCTGATTGGCTGTTTCACAGTGCGGCTCATTTCAGGAACTCACACAGCAGGAAGCAAACACAGGGAAATATATATATTTCGATACCGTCTCTCGCAGTTATATCGTTGGGTAATTATACTGTATAAAAAACGCTGGCATCAGGGAGCCGCTATTAATATGCGGGGCATTGAAACACCATTGAATGCACGATCGCGTTTTACTTTCACTTTCGAGATTTGCGATCGCACATGCTCTGTGTAAACTACAGCGGCAGTACTTACCACACATTTTACAAGATCAGATTAATACTTGTCAGTGGTGCTCAGATTCTGTAAATCATTCGCCATCATCCTCAGTCATCTCTCCTTACTCTGTTTATGTGGTAAGCGAAATCTTATATACTGTAATGTAACAGGCTACCGCTAGCTAGCAGCTAACATGTCCCTTTAGTGGCTCGTGTTATTTTATTAGAGCGTGCGTTATTTGTTTTCCGTCCCTTTATGAATACAGACACCAACCCATCCCTGCACTTCACATCCCCTGCACAGCCTGAACATAACATTTGTTTCCATGATCTGCCATTTTCGCTATTATCCTCGCTTGTTTCTTCACAATACCTGCAGAACTTCTGATGATTCGGCTGGCGGCTGGCATAGAACATGGGCGGGTATATGCAAATGTTGGGGGCATACATATTAGTGACACCGACTGTAACGTCACAGTCGGTGTTATGTTCTGATTCACCTATTTTTCAGTGGTCTTTTGCTCTTTTGCATTTTACATAAGAAGGAAGAAACAATGGTGTTTGAGGCTCACGGTATGTCATTAACATGTGCAGAACTGTTAAACTGTTATTATGCCAAGGTAAATACA
>NW_015505987.1:310518-351119 GCF_001515645.1 Sinocyclocheilus grahami | reverse complement strand
TGAATACAGACACCAACCCATCCCTGCACTTCACATCCCCTGCACAGCCTGAACATAACATTTGTTTCCATGATCTGCCATTTTCGCTATTATCCTCGCTTGTTTCTTCACAATACCTGCAGAACTTCTGATGATTCGGCTGGCGGCTGGCATAGAACATGGGCGGGTATATGCAAATGTTGGGGGCGTAACTATTAGTGATCCCGACTGTAACGTCACAGTCGGTGTTATGTTCTGATTCGCCTATTTTTCAGTGGTCTTTTGCATGCACAAGGTTTACATAAGAAGGAAGAAACAATGGTGTTTGAGGCTCACGGTATGTCATTAACATGTGCAGAACTGTTATTATTCAACTATGCCAAGGTAAATACAGTTTTCCATTCTATGGCACCTTTAAATGAATATGAAGGAAATGTCTTTAAACTTGATTCTAACCTTAGTCTGCACTCTTATCTCATGAAAAGTCACCAAAGAAAAGTGAGATTAGACTTTCATAATCTACCCTAAAATTGTTACTTTTTGACTCGCTCACCCTAACATAAACATATTTAATTAGTCTGCTCCAAATGAATGCATCCAAATTAATCAGCATCCAAATTTTAGGAATCATAGTTAAAAAAGGATGTTATTATTATTATTACAATTTTTTTTTTTTTAAGAATAAACAAACACAAATTGTCAGGATTCTGGACTGTTCTGTGTCGTGTTTTGCCCCTATTTCTGTTCCTGGTTTTCCTTATTTGGTCATATTCCTCTCCTCATTTAGTTTGATAGGTCATCCCATGCACCTGTGTTTCCCCAATCATTCCTTGTATTTAAGTCCCAGTCTGTGCAGTCTGTCTCTGTCAGGTCTACTTGTTTCTACGGGTGTTTGCCCAGCTCCTATTGTGGATTATCCCATGTTTTCATCATTAAAGACTGTGAATGCTACTCTGTGTTTCCTACGTTCTTCCCGCAACAGCGTAACGTGACACAAATATTGTGTAGAAAACATTTTCACTTAGAAATTGCTAGTAAATTTCACAGTAATAACCAAGAACAATAAATAACACATTGAATTAAACATGACATTTTGAAGTATATATGACATTTACAGTGTACATAAAACATAAAAAAAACAATACTTTTATACCTACATTTTGCTTTTTTTTTTTTTTTTTTTTACTTTGCCATTTAAAAACAATCTCTGGAAAACAAGGGTGGTGAAAATTGGATAAGACACCCAACCAGTTTAACAGATGTCTCATTTTTGCTTGTGAAAAATTAAATATGCTGTCTACCCTGTCTATGTTTTAAACATGATATAAAAATGAACTTCACTACTTTTAATGACATTTACAATTTATTTTCTAATCTAAAATATATTTCACTACAAGGACCGTCCCATTGACAACCTAGTGTGCTTATGAACAATGCTGGTAGCTCATGAACCATGCGTTCTGAGGTTTGGACTAACTTCCTATAATTTAGTCATCATAACCCTCATCTCACCTCAAGTCACACAAATACCTTTACAGTTCCTGACCTGAACCGATCAGATTCCATTTCGCTCTTTTGTTTATCAAAGCAGAATGTTACACGATAATACTAAGTAACTTCATCTTTAAATGTCAACTCGCCTCAGGGGTCCTAATCTGTGCCTTTGCTTTCTGAATTTGTTTCAATGTACCAAGAAAAATGGAAACACATCTTTTCGTGACTATATAGCTGTCGTCTGTTGTTAGGAAATTGCAAATATATGCGGAAGAGAGAAAACCTAACATTGAGAAAACAGAGCCTGTGTCAGTGGAAGAGAAAAGAAGTGTGCGGGCGAGAAAGAAATATACTTCTAGTAGAGAAGTGAGACTTCCTGAGATGACAGTTACAACATTTCAAAGTCCCATCCCCCTCCCCAGTCTGCACATTAGCTGCACAGAGGTTAGCGTATGCACTGATGACTCTCATGTCACCCTTCCTCTTCCTGATATTCTGCTTTCAGTCTCTATTAGGCAAATACAGGATGAACTGAGTAGCCTAAAAAACTGCGACTAATATGTAAATAAAAAAAATTAGACTTACCTCCATGGTTTTCTTATATAATGACACTTTGATCTTCTGAACCTTTTCCATAACCCCTTCAAACTGCAAAAAGTAAACATTTTTCAAGTCTTGTGCACCTTTTATAATAAAGCAAAGATACACTGGTGTCAATGGGACAGTACAAAAGCTAAAAGGTACTAATATGCAAACTATTATGTACGTTTAAAGTACTAATATGTACTAATATACCATTTAGGGGTAAATAAGTTCCAAAGATGCCTTTTAGCCAGAGGCGGACAGTAGTTAAGTATTTTTACTCTGCTGTAAAATTACTTTTCAGGTGTCTGTACTTTATCAGAGTGTTTTTCTTTAGAAAACTTTACTTCACAACATTCCAAAGCATAATATTGTACTTTTTACTGCACTACGTTTCATATTAAATATAATTTAATACTTAATTACATTAGAAATGTATTACTTTCTTTTACTCAAGTAAAAGTAATTCAAAGATTTACTTGAGTACAAGAAAGTACTACATTTTTAATGTTCTTAAGTATTAAAGGTAAAACGAACAACAATTTTTATTTATGAAATGAAGTGCAGTAAAAAGTATGACATTATGCTTTGGAATGTAGTGAAGTAAAGTTTTCCAAAGAAAAACACTCTGATAAACTACAGATACTTTTTAAATGTACTTGAGTAAAGTAAAAATACTTCACTACTGCCCGTCTCTGCTTTTAGCTGTTGTACCGGAGTACTGCCCCAGTGACAGCTTATTTTCTCTGAGTGTATCAAGAAGCATCTTGGTTTGAACATACAGTACAGTACTCAATTTTTGTTCACCCAGTCTCAAACATAGAATAACTTGTAAGCGTGTGGTTTGCGGTTCTGCAAATTTAGATGAATTAAAGCATCACATGCCATTTCACCTTTTTTCGCTGCTCCTTTTGTCGCTCTCTGAACTGCTCCATTCGTTTTGCCTCTTCTCGTAACATCCCAGAGAGCTGAATGTGCAAATTTCCAATGTTCTCCATTTCTAGGTGAGAAAACAGCATATTGATCAGTGATCTTGAAGGTATGGGTTTAGTTAGCAGATGTAGCTGGTGCTGTTTATTTTTTTATATATTTTTAATTCCATGTGTCACCTGGCAAATGAAGCTTGTTGTGATTTAAAAACAAATTATAGTTTGAAGTGTTACTTACGGGCTTTTAGCTGGTCAAATGATGCCTTCAAAGTGCTACAAGACCAAAGGAATAATAATACAAATAAAATTGATAGACTTATGCTCATAAACCTTTATTTGTATGCAAAGTATTAAAACCACAAGCCAATTTATACATAAATAAATATATGAAATAATACATACAATATTTTCTCACCCAATTTCACTTTGCCCTCCTGTTTTGCGTGCAATAGTAATCAATTCCTTGCCGTACCTTTCCTCTGCCATCGCTCTATGAGTCGAAAACTACATTGTCATCTTATCCAATCCAGTTCAATACTTTTAACCAATGCTGAACAGTGTATCTTGTAGAAATAAACATAAATATGCAACTTTCAGTTGTTACCTCATTTTTAAGAGCTCCTCCACATCTTTGCAAGCCCGCCGCCCATCACATAGCTTCTGGATAAGAGTCTCATACCCGGCGTTACTGGTGAATTCTGGGCCCTGGAACCAAGAGGATTAGATTATATTTCGCCAGTAACATAAACCGTAACAGGATTGTTTATTATAACATGATTAGTTTGAAAAAGAACAAAAGAGATTCTGTTTTGATATATATCTCTCTGTAGTATTTCTATTATGTGAGGCTGTGCATCTCAGTTTTAATCCTGAATCCATGGGAAGTTTCTTTCTACTTGTTGCACTGTATTCAACAAAATTAGGCCTTATTTGAAGAAGTTGGAGTCTATGCAAAAAAAAAAAAGAATATGGAGCACAAAACCAGTCTTAAGTCGCTTGGGTATGTTTTTTTCAATAGCCAAAAAAATATTGTATGGGTCAAAATTATCGATTTTTCTTTTATGCCAAAAATCATTAGGATATTAAGTAAAGATCATGTTCCATGAAGATATTTAGTAAATTTCCTACCATAAATATATCAAAACCTAATTTTTGATTAGTAATATGCATTGCTAAGAACTTCATTTGGACTACTTTAAAGGTGATTTTCTCAATATTTTGATTTTTTTACACCCTCAGATTCCAAATTTTCAAATAGTTGTATCTCGGCCAAATATTGTCCTATCGTAACAAACCATACATCAATGGAAAGCTTATGTATTCAGCTTTCAGATGATGTATAAATCTGAATTTCGAGAAATTGAACCTTATGACTGGTTTTGTGGTCCAGGGTCACAAATGTGGTTAAACAGTTTAATTATTTATTGTGCCCATTTACATGAAACGCTATGGAATATTAACATATATTA
Organism: Sinocyclocheilus grahami; assembly: GCF_001515645.1. Taxonomy (NCBI): domain Eukaryota; kingdom Metazoa; phylum Chordata; class Actinopteri; order Cypriniformes; family Cyprinidae; genus Sinocyclocheilus; species Sinocyclocheilus grahami. The sequence continues at coordinate 346,666 of NW_015505987.1, read as the reverse complement.
ATAATATTAACATGGAATGCTACAGAAAATGGATCCTTCGTTTATCTTAACGTTCTTACATTTGCAGCAGAAAGAAAACAGTAGTACTATTTTTTACATAACTACAGCATATATTTTTTACATGCACAACACTTAACAGCACTAGCATGGTTTGACAGTCAAATCATCCCAGAAGTTGCTTTGTAGATAGATGCTCTGACAACACAAGATCAAAGCTAAAAAAGAGGGTAGAGCAGGCACACAGTCAAACGCTCAACAGGAAGCCCATAGATCATCTCCTTGACACAATATCAGGATGTCTAAACATAAACACTAAACCCCCAAAGAGAAGTATTTTTTTAAAGGCAAAAATCTTATTTTTAAAAATCTAATATCAAAATCTTAGTTTGAGATACCCTCAATGTTTCATTCAGTCATTTTGATGTCTTCTATCTCAGTCCGTCAAAACTAAACCAACATCGAACTAAAACACATAAAATAAAAACGGAAACAATTACAGAATATAGCTGAATTTGTCTTATTTAAAGACACAGTAATTCCTGATACAAATGAACGAGAATGGCAGTGCACAAAAAATACTTTAGATTTAATAAATGGTCCAATTCCTTACTTTCTGTGCTCTTATAGCACAAGGTAATGTGATGCTGGTGAATTATTGGAAGTTAGACATTAATAATCTGTGCTGTCAATCATCATATGCAATACTGTTAACCTCAGGCATGTCAGCCCTAGCAGACAACAACGTTCAATCTAATGTCAAAGTAGCTCAGCCCGTTTACTTACCCAAAAATAATCTTTCAATTGTAATGGTGTCATTTCAAATGTTGTTTAGGAACGGTGCAAGCACACAGAAGGAAACAAAATCGTAATGAAGAAAAGTTAAAGAAAGAACTGACAATACCATACGCAGGAAACCACTGTTTCACAGAACGTCCGTGGTGCTCAGGTTTGACTCAGATAAGGAAGCTCTCCCCTGTGTCATTGACCACAGAGAGCCTGCCCAACAAATAATACGCATGCATTCAGCAGCCATTTGAATACTAGATAGGATGGAAAATCTCAAACAGTGGGCTTTTGGAAAATATAAAGAGTCAGTCTTTAGGTGTCGAAGAGATTTTGAGCAAAGAAAGCCGTAGAAATCTAAGCAGAGTTCAGATAATTTGTTCAAAAATAGCGAAGTGGTAGCAGTTAAATCAGGACACAGACCTATTGATTTGAATATCTTTTGGCTCCAAGCAACAGCACAGCAATTGAGAGTGATAACTACTGATTTTATATAGAGGACCAAAAGAAAAGTGCATCTTATACAGCTTAGATCAAACAAAAGGCAATATCGCAATAGTTAATTGTTTCACTATTTCACTGTAACACCACCCTGTATTATATTTGCTGAATGAAACCCAAAGCTACTTGTTTCTTACAAATTTTGGGATGCTGATTTCAAAAATAGCGCCTGTTTTGCTCTAGCATGTCACTTTTTCTCATAAAATATGCTTTTCATAGCATTTTTGCTTTTGACAACCATTTGTAAGGTGAAGAAGTCTTGTGATATCCTTTAAAGCAGTCATATGATGCGATTTAAATTTGTCCTTTCTCTTTGGAGTGTTACAAGCTCTTGGTGCATAAAGAAGATCTGTAAAGTTGCAAAGACTAAAGTCTCAAATCCAAAGAGATATTCTTTATAAAAGTTAAGAGTCAACCACGCTCGTGCTAAAATGGCTCGTTCTAACACGCCCCCACATGTCTACGTCACGATGTGGGAAGATTTGCATAACGCCGCCCAAATGTTCACGCAAAGAAAGAAAGCATAACTTTTATTCTCGCTGTAGTATTGTTGCTGCCGCCATGTCGTGAAGACGCTGTGTGTTTCGTTGTGAAAGCGAAACTACTTTGTTTGGCCTTCCAAAAGAGGACGATATCCGCTTCGTCATGCCTGGAGCTGATCCGTGCTGGTCGCTGAGGAAATACATCAACTCCGCGCTGTGAATCGCCATATCGGCTTTCACTGTGGACGAAGCGGAGTCCAGCCCGGGGTCGTCACATGTGGTTGCCGCAAGCCCGCCAGATGCTCCTCACTCTAGCCCGCCGTGTGTGACGCTGTGTGTTCCGTTGTGAAAGCGAAACTACTTTGTTTGGCCTTCCAAAAGAGGACACGACTAGAAATCAGTGGTTAAGTTGTATTTACAACACTGTTCAAGGACCCTTCAACCCAAATATTCAGATGTGTGCAGCACATTTTATGGAGGACCATTTCCTGATCCTGGTCACACTATGGTAGGGGCGTAACATTTCCGACACACGCTTGAGTTATTCAGCCAATCACAACGCACTGGATAGCTGGCCAATCACAGCACACCTCGCTTTTCAGACCGATAAGCTTTGTAAAAATCGCATTTCAGAAAGGCGGGGCATAGAGGAGAAACAATAATGTACAGTATGTGGAAAATAATGTGTTTTTTTAACCTTAAACTGCATAAACACATTTCATTACACCAAATACACAAAATAATGTTCTCTTTAGCAACATCATATGACCCCTTTAATCACAAGAGAAACTGCCACCAATACATGATTCCTATCTGCCTCTGAGTCAGGTTACAACTATTTGTTCAATTCTCAGCCGATTTTCACATGTATGAAGACATTTTTATGCCTAATCGTTATTTCAAGGTTAGAATTATGGACAGTGAAAGAAAAGTTTTTGAGTTTTACTACATCCAAACGAGTGGCGTAAAATAAGATTTTGTGGGGAAAAAAAGCTTATTTATCTATAAACTTGCATTATGTAAAGTAGTTTGACGTTAAATTGAGTATTTGAACATATTTTTACACTCCTATGCAGCCTGTAAGTTAAATTATACATTTTGATTACTTTTTTGTCAAAACTTTTGACATTTGACTGCTTATGTTATTTTGATATGTGCATTAAAACTGAATATATATATATGTATATATATATATATATATATATATATATATGCACAATATATTGGTATCATTTTGGTTATCGCCTGCTTTTAGAGATTTTTGAATGTAACAGTATCAGTGTTGGGGAGTAACTAATTACAAGTAACAGAATTACGTAATTTAATTACAAAATAAATGTAATCCGTTAAAGTCACTGAGAAGAAATGTGTTATTAAATTACAGTTACTTATGAAAATGTTAACGATTACAAAGGGGGTTTCATCTGAATATTTTCCCACGCATACAGATTTGATTGATTTCTTTCCCAAATTGCATTGACTGCTCTAAATTATTAAACACCAATGTTTCAGGAGTTTACGACACAGAATAGGACACCTGCTTATTTGATAACGGTTTCATTTCCTATTTGGGTTTATGGATACTCTTTATTTTTTAAGATTAACTGTTTTTTCCCAAGGCATTGTTAGATGCCTGTGTTTCCTGTCATAACTATGCAAAGATTTGATTTAAAATCCGTATTTAACCTCAGAATGACCTCAAATAAAAAAGAGCTGCTAAAGTTTGATTTTGTGGTGGCTGTGCTTTAAAATTAAATGATTATAATCTTAATTCAAGTGATGAAGACAGTAATCAGAGTACTACTGTAAGGTTAACCCTGCCTGATTTGAATGATTATTCGCAAACCCTGCTCGAGGGCTAACAACAGTCTCGCAGTGTCCATATCTGGCCAATGTCCACATGAAAAGTCGCTGGATCCTTGTGTGGCCAAGTATTCTGTTACGGGGCTGACAAGACGTGAGACGTGCGGATCCATATGGAGGCTTTTTATTTAGAAGACAGAGACTTGGTCATAAAACAGGCAGGGTCAAACGGTGGCAAACAGGTATATGGCGGGCAAGACACAAGAATAGTCCTAGGGCTAGCGTGGGTCGATGAACGGCAAACAGAATCAGAAGGGGCAAGACTAAGGGAGAAATCCAGGAAACCAGGCTAAGGCTAAGGCAGGGAAACGACTGTAGTGTAGCTATCCAAAGATATGCGCTAAACAATACTCGGCAGAGGGAAGGGATCAGAGTGAGTGTTAAATAGTGAGGGAGTGATATGAAACAGCTGGGTGCAATCAGTGTTAACAGCTGTGTGCAATCCCTGCTGAGTGCAATCAGTGCAATGAATAATGGGATATGTAGTCCGGGGTGATGTGCAACAATGTGTAGTGCAAGAGTCAATGAAATTGGAAAGGGTGACCACTGATGGCTAGCAGAAAGAAAGTTCATGGACCGGATTCGTGACAATTTAATTGTTTATATTTATTTTCCCTATTAAATTCTACAAAAATGCTAATAATTTAATAAAACGGATGAATGTAATGTTTAGCAAATCTCAAAATGAACATACATTTTTCATACTGTACATTACTAAAAAACTAAATGAAGTGCATTTTGCTTAAAACAAGTAAAATTATCTGCCAGTGGGGTAAGTAAAATATTCTTAAAACAAGAGCATTTTACTTACCCCACTGGCAGATAATTTTACTTGTTTTAAGCAAAATGCACTTCATTTAGTTTTTTCCCCCTGGAAACAAGACTAAATATCTTAAGTCAATTGGCTTATCTAGTAAAAGTATCTTGATTTAAGAATTTTTAGATTATTTTGACTAGAAACAAGACAAAAAATACTAAGTAAGATAAGCCATTTTTTGCAGTGTAAAATTAAAATTATTCAGACTATATAGTGTAGAATATATAGTGTAGAAATGTAATTTCAGCCATTAATTGTTTGTTGGACTTTTTTTAATAATCACTAGTGTATTGACAAAATATATTGTTATTAATCCCAACGTAGTCATACCATTTGCTCTGAGATCTCCAATGAATTCACTCAAGCTGATGAATCCATCTTTATCCAAGTCATATTCAGAAAGGACGTCTTCAATGGCAAAATCCTAGAACCACAAAGCACATAGCTAAGATGAATGTTTAATCTCTAATTATATTTATGATTTATTGCAGCTTCATTTTATACTTACAGCCATGTGATCCACCTCAGACGGATGAGTAAATGCAAGGAACTCAGTAAAGTTCAGGCCAGCTGAGCCATCCATATCGGCAAAGTCAAAAAGTCTTTTTTCCTTTGCATGGAGCTGTGAGTGGATAAAACCTTTTTTTTTTTCAATCACGCAAGACCTTTCTTCGCTGTTCCACAATATGAAATGTTAATAATAAATTATGCAACATACAAATCTGAGAGACTCCTCCTCAGGTTCTTCAAGAACAGCATCTACATCAACTTCCACAGTATGACCATGCAAGACCATATTGTATTCGTCCCAAGATACCAGACCATCACTGTTGGAGTCAAACTCAGGGAAGCGTTCCTCAGCATCATCCAGCGCATATCTCCTGTACACCCTCTGTATCCATAATGTGATTTCCTCTAGAAGCAACAGAGAATGTTTTTTTAATTGTAACACTGACTACAGTTCAAAAGTTTGGGGTCAGTATGATCTTTTTTAAAGAAATTAATACTTTTATTCAGCAAGGACACATTAAATTGATCAAAAGTGACAGTAAAGATGTTTACAATGTAACAAAATATTTATATTTCAAATAAAATGTTCTTTTTAGTTTATATTCATCAAAGAATCCTGGAAAAATGCATCATGGTTTCCACAAACATAAGCAGCACAACTGTTTTCAACATTGATAATAATAAGAAATGTTTCTTGAGCAGCAAATCAGCATATTAGAATGATTTCTGAAGGATCACGTGGCACTGAAGACTGGAGTAATGATGTTGAAAATTCAGCTTTGCCATCATAGGAATAAATTACAGTTTAAAACATATTAAAATAGAAAACAGTCATTTTACTATGTAACTAATTTCCCAATATTGCTGTTTTTACAGTATTTTTGATCAAATAAATGAAGCCTTGGTGAGCATTACAGACTTTTTTCTAAAACATCTATTTGTCCTCTCATTCTCCCTTTCACCTCTTCTGTTTAGCGCCAAAAAAATCCGCTTGCACGATTCAAAAAAGTAACCGTCAAAAACGATCTTACTGACCCTAAACTTCTTAATGGTAGTTTAGACACATCTCATGTGTACATGATAATATAGCAGTCAATCAAATCAGAACTGACCTGGAGTAAGGTATTTATCAGAGTTGGTGTCAATCTTCTTCACTATCTCTACCAGTCGCTTTCGCTGCTCAGATGGGCTGAGTTTCTGTATTTCATCTTTGTCCTGAAAAACAGTGATAAGTTAGTTGGTAGAATGAAACGGGATAAATAACTGTTATTAAGAACCATAGTGTTGATACCTCAGAGCCAAGGAACATATTTGCATTATGTTCATGGTTATGTTTGCCTAAATGATCCTCTTGGACGATTTGGTTTCCAGTTACTCCTGATGAACAACAAACCATCAGCAAAAGGAGAGTTGTGTATCTAATCTCTAAACCAGATAAACACACAAATACAAACAAATTAGACCCCATCACTTACAAGATGGTCTTACAAGGTCATAATAATAATAATAATAATAATTTATGCATTTAGCAGATCGCTTTTATCCAAAGCGACTGACAGTGCATCCAGGCTATACATTTTTTACCAGTATGTGTGAAAACCCCAGACTACTTTTTCTGAGATTTTAGCAGAGGTTTCTGTGTTGCACATCACAGAAGACAATGTTAGCATCCGATAATTTTAACTGTTGGAGAAAGCTGGTTAATTTTAAGCTTTTTTGCGCTATTTTCATCTTCCGGGTTTAAAATCTACATTGTGTTGACGTCACAATTTGTGACGTGGCAATGGACTATAGTACATCAATGACGCGTCGGCGTCTATTAAATTATTCATGAGACTGCATGTTTTTATCCTATGAGAAGATGCTTCGCTTAATTATTCACAACAGCATTGATATGCTATGTGTTACAGAGGAGGCTCCCGTACCGCCTCCTCCGCACCACTAGAGGGAACCGTCTCCTGAATATTAACCATTTCCATTCGGACTCCAATTCCCATCACCCCTCATACCTGGGACTGATTTCCCATCCACACCTGCACCTCATTTACACACACACACATATAAGCCACTCACACACAGACTCTCTGCGAAGTTTTGATTTGCCCTGGCTGTCATCTCTGAGCATTATACCCGTGTTTGCTTTCTTGTGTTTGATCTTGGACTGTCTCCTGTGTTTTCTGATTGTTCTCTGCCTGCCCTGATCTTGGATTGTTTCACCTGGACTGTGTTTGCTTGCCGCCAGCCCCGATCTCTCACCTGGTATTTGACTCTGTCTCTGTCCAAGCCCCTGCTGTTCTGTCTTGCCGGTATTTGACCCTGTATTTTCTGACTATTCTAAATAAAGCTGCAAATGGATCCAAACGCTTCTGACTCGTTACAACAGAAGACTTCGCCAAACAGCGATCCAGCAGCGTTCGTGCAACTATCCACAGCGCTAACTGCACAGGCCTCACAGCTCGCCATGCACCAACACCAGTTAAACCGGCTTACTACGTTAACCGAGGAGCTGGTAAAAGCACTGCAAGGACTCAACATATCGTCACCCGAAGCCGCCTCTCAACAACTGCCTATTCGCAGTAGCCCTCCACCTGCCCAGACACCCCCAATCAGTCCACGACTCGCTTTCCCCGAAACATTTGATGGTGAACACGCCAGATGCAAGGGCTTCCTACTCCAGTGCTCACTTTCTGTTAACCAACAGCCCTCGCTGTACCCCACAGACTCTAGCCCCATTGCTTTCGTTTGCTCATTACTCACTGGGAAGGCGCTGGAGTGGGTGACCGCTGTCTGGAGAATGGATGGTTCGTCACAAATAGGAACCCTGCACTCTGAATTCATCCGATTCTACGTCATCCACTCGCCTAATCACGCTATTATTCTCGGATTACCCTGGCTGCGCACACATAATCCATGCCTCTTGGAGAGAGGGACAAATTTTTCAGTGGGACGCTACATGCCAAGATTTTTGTCTCTCAAAGATTCCCCGAGCTTCCAGTCATGCACCTTCCCCGCCTGTTCAGAGCACAGACAATCTGAACCTGCCCCCAGAGTACTCTGATCTCACCGAGGCGTTCAGTAAAAAGAAAGCATCTCGGCTCCCCACTCACCGTTCTGTCGACTGTGCCATAGACTTAACGCCCGCCGCCAATCCTCCTAAAGGTAGAATTTTCCCGTTGTCACAACCAGAATCTGAAGCCATGAAACTCTACATCGAGGAGGAATTAGCTAAAGGATTCATCCGACCCTCAACCTCTCCCGCTTCAGCCGGGTTCTTCTTCGTAAATAAAAAGGATGGAAGTTTGCGGCCATGCATTGATTACCGTGGCCTCAACGATACCACCATTAAGTTCCGTTATCCATTGTCCCTAGTCCCAGCCGCGCTAGAACAGCTTCGCCGGGCCAAGTATTACACCAAGCTAGATCTACGCAATGCCTACAACCTGATTTGTATCAGAGAGGGAGATGAATGGAAAACAGCATTCTCGACCACTAGTGGGCACTATGAATACTTGGTTATGCCCTTCGGCCTTGCCAACAGTCCGTCAGTCTTCCAGTCATTCATGAACGACATCTTCCGTGACATGCTCGACAGATGGGTAATCGTATACATTGACGATATACTGATTTATTCAAACACTCTGGAGGAACACATTCGTCATGTCAGATCAGTGCTGAAACGCCTCATGCAATACCAACTGTACACCAAAGCTGAAAAGTGTGAATTCCATCAAACCAGCATCTCGTTCCTCGGTTACGTGATCAGCCAGGAGGGGGTAGCAATGGATGAAAGGAAGGTCAAAGCGGTCCTGGACTGGTCACAACCCCAGACAGTCATAGAATTACAACGCTTCCTAGGATTTGCAAATTTCTACAGGTGATTTATCAAAGACTTCAGTGCAGTCGCCGCCCCTCTGACAACCATGACCAAACGTCACGCTGCTAGATTGTTTTGGTCACCCGAGTCACGTCAAGCATTCAACAAACTAAAGACTCGGTTCACTTCCGCACCCATCCTTCGACACCCCGACCCAGAATGCGAGTTCATTGTGGAGGTTGACACTTCTAACACGGGGGTAGGGGCAATACTGTCTCAATGTCATGGCTCACCTTTTTCTCCCGCAAACTCACAGCTGCGGAACGGAATTACGACGTGGGCAACCTTGAACTTTTGGCTGGAGGGAGCTGCTCATCCGTTCATCGTTCTCACGGATCATACAAATCTTGAGTATCTGCGCTCAGCTAAGCATCTAAACCCCCGACAGGCCAGGTGGGCATTGTTTTTCACAAGGTTTCGGTTCACAAACACGTGCGCATATTTGCATCGTTTTAAACGTTCCCTGTAAATCTCACCATCTCACGACAGCCACACGATTGGTCGATTATATACAATACCTGCATGTTATTGGACAAACGTGTCCCGTATGAACGGTGCATATGGCCACCTTACTTGTTGCCTTCTCTAGTGCAGATTAACCAGGTCTCGTCCCATTCGTTGGTCATCATCACAAATCCCGGAAAATATGCGTTGTAGTCCAAAATAATTGTTCGTTGTAGTCTTTGAAAAGTGATTTCTGTTAAGTAAAATATCTCCTTTTGAATTGGACTTTGAGCTTTGTAACTTTGCAGATCTTTTTTATGCTCAAACAGCAACATTACAGACTAACTAAAGTTGAAACATATTTAACATTTCTGCACTCACACAGACACAAAATGCAAGACTGAAAATTGAGTAGCCTAAATAAAAGTAAACTATGAATATATTACCCTAGAAAGTGCTGCCCTACCACAATTTCTGATTGCCCCCCCAGTCCTAGCGGGCCTGAGGTCGACGCTTCTAACACGGAGGTAGGGGCAATACTGTCTCAACGTCATGGCTCACCAGCAAAAATGTATCCATGTGCCTTTTTCTCCCGCAAACTCACAGCCGCGGAACGGAATTACGACGTGGGCAACCGTGAACTTCTGGCTATAAAGTTAGCGCTTGAGGAATGGCGTCATTGGCTGGAGGGAGCTGCTCATCCATTCATTGTTCTCACGGATCATAAAACTCTTGAGTATCTGTGCTCAGCTAAGCATCTAAATCCCCTACAGGCCAGGTGGGCATTGTTTTTCACAAGGTTTCGGTTCACGGTGACATACCGGCCAGGCACCAAGAATACCAAGGCTGACGCTCTCTCTCGCCAAACTGAGGAAACAATCCAATCCATTTCCAACAACAATATCATTCCGGACAAGCTGCTCTTGGCACCAGTACAATGGGATATCATGACTGAGATTGAACATCTGAATCTTCAAAATCCGCCACCTCCTGAATGCCCTGCAAACTTCACCTATGTCCCTGAATCCCTTCGACCACGACTTCTAACCCAAGTACCACAGAAAATCTGCTCAGGAAATGATTTTGGTGGTCCACGTTGCTGACTGACACAACCAAATTTATCCAGAACTGTATCACATGCAACACATCCAAATCCCCTACAGCTTCCAGCCGGTTTGCTAAATCCACTACCTACACCACACCGACCTTGGTCTCATATTGCCATCGATTTCATCACCGACCTGCCCAATTCTCAAGGTAACACCACTATATTCACCATTGTTTCTCCAAAGCCTGCCTTCTGATTCCGCTGCCTAAACTCCCCACATCCTTCGAAACCACTGAACTACTTTGTAATCATGTGTTCAGTTTCTACGGATTACCCGACGACATAGTATCCGATCGAGGACTTCAGTTCACTTCTAGGGTATGGTCCGCCTTTTTCAGGCATCTCAATGTGAACATCAGCCTCACGTCCGGCTATCACCCCCAATCCAACGGGTAAACTGAGCGCCTGAATCAGGAGGTGATATGATTCCTCAGATCTTACTGTCAACAACAACAAACAGACTGGAGCAGGTACTTGCTATGGGCAGAATATGCCCAAAACTCATTGAGGAAACCCTCCACCGGTATGACCCCTTTCCAGTGCATTCTGGGCTTCCAACCTCCATTGTTTCCCTGGTCTGGCGAACCCACCGAATTACCTTCAGTCATCGATTGGTTGCAACACAGCGAGGAGGTCTGGGACCGGGCACATACTCACCTACTTCATGCCGTAAGGCGTCAAGAACAACAAGCCAACCGACATCGACGTCCCAGTCCCGAGTACATCCCAGGCCAATGGGTTTGGCTTTCAACCAAAGATCTATGCCTCCGACTTCCATGTAAAAAGCTTAGTCCCAGGTATGTTGGTCCCTTAAAAATTTCTAGACAAATATCTCCAGTATCAATTAATTTGGAACTGCCCTCTAATTACCGCATTTCTCCCACATTCCATGTATCACTGCTGAAACCCGCTGGTGGTCTGAGAGGAGAGACGGAGGAGGGAGCCAGACTGCAGACCCCCCTGCCTTTCCTGGTTGATGGCAAGGAGGCGTATCGAGTGCATGAGTTGCTAGACTCCAGACGCCGGGGCAGTACCCTCCAGTATCTGGTCGATTGGGAGGGGTTCGTCTGGAGGAGCGATCTTGGGTCAACGCAGGAGATATCCTGGACCCCACACTCACTGAGGAGTTTCACAGAACGCATCCGGAGAAACCGGCCCCCCGACCCCGTGGGAGACCCCGGCGTCGTGTGCTTTCTCGTGTCAGGAGCCGCTCGCAGGGGGAGGACTCTGTTACAGAGGAGGCTCCCGTACCGCCTCCTCCGCACCACTAGAGGGAACCGTCTCCTGAATATTAACCATTTCCATTCGGACTCCAATTCCCATCACCCCTCATACCTGGGACTGATTTCCCATCCACACCTGCACCTCATTTACACACACACACATATAAGCCACTCACACACACAGACTCTCTGCGAAGTCTTGATTTGCCCTGGCTGTCATGTCTGAGCGTTATACCCGTGTTTGCTTTCTTGTGTTTGATCTTGGACTGTCTCCTGTGTTTTCTGATTGTTCTCTGCCTGCCCTGATCTTGGATTGTTTCACCTGGACTGTGTTTGCTTGCCACCAGCCCCGATCTCTCGCCTGGTATTTGACTCTGTCCCAGCTGTTCTGTCTTGCCGGTATTTGACCCTGTATTCTCTGACTATTCTAAATAAAGCTGCAAATGGATCCAAACGCTTCTGACTCGTTACAATACTATGACAGACGCTTCAGACTGAGATGACATCGCGCACAATAACTGAGAGAAACATTCATGGATCGAAGAAGAGTGTTTGTTTTTGCTTTGTAATAAGAGTTCGGCACAAACGCGATTCATTCACTTGGTAAGCATAACTGTTTTTACAGCTCTGTGACACAACCTGTATATAAACGCCACAGAATATGCCTTAAAAGTTCTCAGAAGTGTAACAGCGCGTTCATATACTGTATATGTTTTCGATGCAGAGTGCAAATGGCTGCGCATTTATTTGTGTTTTTATCTCAATGGGAGCGAAATGAAACCGTCTGAACGCTAAGCAGTGTGTGTTGTCTGTCTCCACTCTTCCCCCTCCTCTCATCCGCTGGCGCACCACGCCCACTTTTTTTAATAGCATTTTTTAAAACTGTGGCGAGAACTAACCAGTGCTGAAAAGGGTGGTTTCATGAACCTTTAAGTGCCCTCTTGTGGTGGGATGGGCTACAAATTTCCATCTTAAAGCATCTTAGAATACTGATGGTAAGGAAAAAGTATAACAAACGGGTTCAAATTACTGCAGTCTACAGCCAGAAAATGAATTCAAATAAAAATACCCATAACATATACAGTATCTCATTTTGGGGTATGATGAATATCTGATATTGTGGGACGCATTTTAGTGTGCCTGTCGCTAACTGCGAAGTATTTCACTTTAAATAAACCACTACAAAACGTCGAAACATGAAAATTAATGTCAAAACTAACACTCTGTTGTCTTTTTATTTGAGGCAGCCATAGGAAGAATTCACAATACATATTTAAGAAACAAAACACTTACTTTTTGAAAGGCTGATAGCTAAAGTTTTCAGCTGAACTTGTTGCCATGGTGCGCTCCAGTCATCCGTACGCTCTTCTTCTTTTTCTTTGGAATTTTTTGGCGTATTCCACACCATAAGCACATACCGCCACCAACTGTTTCTAATCATACATGGGTGATAGTACCGCCTCTATTCATATTTTATTTATTCATTTATTTATTTTTTAATTGTTAATTTTATTTCGGGCTCACCCAAGCTGTATTTCTGGCTGCTGCGTGTTCAGCTCCCATGCCAAAAAACCCAGCTTGTGTGTTCCCCTATTCCTTTGCTTTATTTATTTATAAATGCGTTTATTTCATCCTGTTTCTACTATATATTCCATTACTATTCTTTGATTAATACCTTCTCTTAATCCTTTTCCTAATATCCAATTTATCTTCTTTTTTTCTTTATTATTACCATTTAAGTTCTTTATCATTTTAATTCTCTCTATATTATATTTCCGACATTTTAATATTACATGTACACCCCACAAAAAGCACATTTACCTGTAATATGTTTACCTATTTTGTACAGTGATGCATTTAGTCCTGTGTGCCCAAACTGTAATCTATTTAAAATCACCTCATCTTTCCTACATCTTCCAAAATGTGATACTTCTTTAACTGATGAATTAATTTGATAATAAAACCGTCCTGTATCAGCTATGTCCCACTTCTTCTGCCACTCTTTTTGAATATTTGATTTTATAATTGATTTCATTTCTCCTCTTCCTAATGGGACTTCAATCTCGATATCCTTTTTTGGTTGCCTTTTTTGCTAACTTATCTGCTATTTCATTTCAATTGATTCCTGTGTGAGCCGGAACCCAACAAAATTTGACATTTATTCTCATACTGTTTAGAGATTTTAATGTCATACATATATCATTTAAAATGTCTTCTCTAATGGATTTATATGAAACCAAACTATTTAGTGCTGACATAGAGTCTGAACATATAATTACTCTATCTGGTCTAACATCTTCTATCCACTGCTGCAACCATTATTGCAACTAATTCTACTGTATATATTGCTAAATTATTTGATAATCTTTTGAATATGCTTATTTCGAACTCTGGAATAAATATTCCTATACCTGTCACCCCAGACCTTTGATCCGTCTGTAAATATCTGTAAGTATGAAAAATAATTCGATTGTATGTATTTCTCTATATATACTTTAGTATTATTTTCATATATTTCTTTATTTTTGTTTAAATTTATACATTTGCCATAGGAAATAACCATGGTGGGATTATTCCTATTGCTACAGACGGTCCTAATACTATTTTCGATAATTTATATTTATCCACTTCACCTTTTATTGTCCACCCAAAACCCCTTCCTGGATTTATTTTATATTCCCAACAGTCTTCCAAGTATTTTCTTAGTTTGATGTTCTTGTTTACTACTTTCCAATCTACTCCAATATGCCAGAGATATTTTGTTTCTTCTTATATCTAGTGGTAATTCTTCTGTTGCTATCATTAAGACATTATTTGGAGTATGTCGAAATGCTCCAGTACATACTCTTAAAGCTTTAGCCTGTATTATATCCAATTTTTTTTAGGTTTGTTTTGGCTGCTGCATCCCTACTCTCACTCACCGTTTTGCTGTGTGTACAACTGATCTGTTTCTGCCAAACGTCTAACAAATTCAGTACATGAACACATGAAATCAAAGTTTAAATATCAAACTCAAAATGTATATTGTCACTTATTTTTATATTTTTTCATTACATTAAGCATATATATATATATATATATATATATATATATATATATATATATGAATACAGTACTGTGCAAATGTCTTAGGCCATTAGTATTTTCACCAAAAAAAAGGTTTTAAGCCAGTTATTTCTATATCATGAAAAAACAGAAAAAACTGAGTCAGACTAAATCCAGATGAACTGTGGCAACGTCTTCAAGACACTTGAAGAAACCTTCCTGCAAAGCTACAGTACCGTGAAAAGTTTTAGGCACTTGTGTAAAAATGCTGTAAAGTGAGGATGCTTTCAAAAATAATGTCATAAATAGGTTTTATTCATCAATTAACTTCTTTTAACTAAATCAAATCAACACCCTTTGTGTTTAAAACAGCTTTTGTCCTAGGTACACTTGTACAGTTTTTCGGGAAGCGTAGGTAGGTTTCTTCAAGTGTCTTGAAGACGTTGCCACAGTTCTTCTGGATTTAGTGTGTCTCAGTTTTTTCAGTTTTTTCATGTAATCCCAGCCGGACTGGATGTTGGTGCGATCAGATATCTGTGTGGAGCACTGGCTGCTGTCAGACTCCTTGTGCAAACAAAAATCACACCGGATTATTACAATTAAGGTCAAAAGGAATGTTTGGAAATGTAAACTGATATTTCCTACTGAAACACTACAGCAAAAGATAGAAATAACTGGCTTAAAACCTTTTTTTTTGGTGAAAATGCTAATGGCCTAAGACATTTGCACAGTACTGTATGTGTGTGTGTGTGTGTGTGTGTGTGTGTGTGTGTAAGATAAAAAATAAGAAATATAGATAATGAAATAGATAGAAAAAAAGGCTAATATATAATAGGCCTAATATACAAGAGGAAAAAATCTTTATGCAACAAATTCATACTTGCTAAGCCTTTTTACCTTTACGATTGTGTAAAACATTAAAATGAAGTTTGAAATCATTTTTAGATTTGGTTTGGAGTCAGGCATGTGAAACTTTCCCATTTAAATTGTATTTCCCATTAAAACAATAACAGTTCTGTTAGGCTACTTCCATTACGTAACAATGCTTTACCGTTGTCATTGTGTCAAACTGAAAAGAAATGTTCAATTTTTTCACATTATTTTTCAAAGGAAGACATTTTGACAAAGCAAGTTATGGAAAGGAATGACGTTGATATATATTAAATATATATATAAAAATATTATCCTTTATCAATGAAGGGGCAAATACATAAAATGGCAACACTAGTACTGAAGCTGGTTGTCTGGGATAATAAATGAAATATAAATACTTGGAATATTATAACAGTAGGTGGCATTGATGCGCTATTTTAATTTGATAAAGTAGTTAGACAACCAAAAGAGTCACACGACAAAAGGTATAATTGAGGCATGTTGGGAACACGGGAAAAGGAAAGTTAACAGTTTTGGATGGATCATTAAGGACATGAAATTAAATAAGAACAGTGTCATTCCAGCAGTAATATTACAAGCAACGCCAATATGGATTTTACCACAACCAAATATAGATCTATTCTTATTGGAATCAAGACAAGATAAGGATCAGAGTATGTTAGAAGCAGAGCTGACAAAAGAATATATTAGATCCAAGTATGAACAATATATACAGGTTTACACAGATGCATCTAAGGATCCACAGAATGGTCAGGTGGGGCTGGCATATATCATTCCAAGGTTGAAAGTAGCAAGAGGGAAAAGAATAACAGATCATGTTTCTGTGTTTACAGGAGAGTTAATAGCAATTATGACAGCAATGAATAAAATAAATGAAATAGGACTAAGCAGATCTGTAATATGCTCAGATTCAAGCTCAGCTTTGTTATGCCTAGAAGCTCAAAAGTCAGAAACTAGGCAAGATATTGTTTTGGAGATACTACAGATATTGTACATGATACAACAGACAAATAAAATAGTTCCGTTTTTGTGGGTTCCGGCACATACTGGAGTCTCAGGGAATGAAGCAGCAGACAAGTTAGCAAAACAAGTTATGGCAAAGGAAAATATAGATCATATGGAAATAATGTATAGCAAAGCATTAATAAAAAGGGAGATAAATAAAAACTGGCAATCTTATTGGGATAATGAATAAAAGGGAAGGCATCTACACTTAATACTTAATACTTGAAAAGAATTCAAGTGGGAGAAGGAAAGAAGACTGTATGATTTCTAGATTAAGCCTTGGACATGCAGGTCTTAATTCAACAATGCATGTAATAGGAAAACACCCTACAGGATTGTGTGACTGGTGTGGTATTAAAGAAACAGTGGAACATGTACTCATTAAGTGTAATAGATATTCAGAGGAAAGAAGTAATATAATAGAAGAATTTAAGAAGAAAGGTGTTCAACAATTAACATTAAAAAAGCTTTTAAATCCAGTAGAAGGGGATCATTTATTAATATAATTTTTAAATAGAACTCGTTTAATGAATAGAATATAGACAGGCTATTGTTATTATTATTAATAATGATAGCAATGGTAGTGATAGTGATAATAATAGTAGTAGTATTAATAATAATAATAATATTGTTGTCATTTCTCCTCTCTGGACTGTGATGGACTTGGGCTGTAGATGGAGGGGCTGAACACGCAGCAATATTGAAAGCACGAGTCCTGAATGGTCTGGGTCTGGGCAGTAACGC
Source organism: Sinocyclocheilus grahami (assembly GCF_001515645.1). Classification (NCBI taxonomy): domain Eukaryota; kingdom Metazoa; phylum Chordata; class Actinopteri; order Cypriniformes; family Cyprinidae; genus Sinocyclocheilus; species Sinocyclocheilus grahami. The sequence goes on along the minus strand of NW_015505987.1, from coordinate 329,373 downwards.
TAGGGAGGGATATAGTGTCTCTGATCCATTACCACAGTAGATGGCGGTAATGCTCTTGGAACCAAAAGAGTCGTAGTGTGTTTTCTGAGCTCTAGATGTCGCTGTTTCTCTGTAATCTTTCCTCTCTGATCTCCAGCAGGAACTGACGTTAGTAGTCTGTCTACGACTACATGAGCTAATTTTCCAGCTGGAGGAAAATGTCCAGCGTCAAAGATCGGAGACTCTGAAGGTGGGAATCGTCATTTATTCACACAAACTCTTACAATCCATCTAAGTTTACCCGTCAGCTCTATTTGTCCGCCTCCCGGAAGTATAGTAGGTTGTCCGAGTATTTGTGTTTGTTTTTCTCCTGCTTGTGTTTGCACTTTTCTTGGCGCGTGAAGTGCGCCGAAATGCCGAAATATTTGCTGAAACATTGCGTAAAAGTTTCGGAAACAACTTTTTACGAGAGATCTTTTGTTTAAGTATCAAGACGTAGTTTTAGGAGATGCTTTACAATGTTCGTGGCAGAATATTTACCGTGCTGACTGCAATATTTGAAATATGTATCTGTATTTATGGCAGTGTAGAGACTGGTGGCTTCTTTGGTTATCTATTTTGTTGTATACTTTGCAACATAAACGTTTGTTTAATTTCTGAAAAGTCTTTTAAACAGTATTTCCCCTTTATGAATTATTCAGGTAAGTCGGGGTTGCATTTCTATATTGATCACTTAAATTGAACAATATTTCATATATTTAATAAATCCCTTTTTGCGTTCAGAACAGGTTAATGAAAGTCAGTGATGAAGCTCAACTCTGCTGCACCTTCACTAAAAGGGTAAAGCCCATAACACTAATTTATCCTATAGGATTTGACATTAATTCTATCATTCTCTCATCTGTTTTTAAAGTTGCTGATAAGTTTTTATATGCCAGAAAATATGATGCGTTATTTGCTTGGACCGCCATTCCGCATTTTTTCTTATTTCAAACAAGCTGAAATAGCACAGTTGATGGTATGTGTAATAATTATAATGTCTGAATGTTTGTGCGAGTAATAAAAGCTCTTTTGTATGCCGGTTTTAGTCAATATTGTTGTATTAACTTAACTGGTTGGAGAAGCAGGTTTTGTCAGACTTTTGCCAGACATAACTGAAATGGGCTTGTGTAATTTTGTGGATTCAGCACATATGGCTTCTTTAAAAGTTCAGCTGAAATGGTGGCATGTAATCGTGTTGTTCTTGCAGTGTTGCATCATTTTATTTATATGCATGAATCATGTGCCTTGGGTATGCTAGCTGGATATGCATGTGTAACTTATTTTTTGTCTGTCCTGCAATTGTTTTCTGTCACGTAAACTCACTATATTGTGTTTACTGTAAACTGAATGTGTGTAATGACAGATTTCACACATTACAAGTGCTGTATTGTGTTGTCTATCATCCATTTACCCTTCTGGACATTCTCACCGTCTTGGGAACTATTTGTCTTCTCTTGACATGTTTTGCAAGTGCTTAGAAAAGCATCTCAAATGAAACTGTGTATTTCAGCCTCGTGCTTTGTGTTGAGTCTATTTCTGAGGCGTAAAAGCGAACCGATGTTCATAAACTGGCACGCTGTCTTCTAAAAGCTATATGCATTATAGTATAGGATAGTTATGCATTAAAATAATTATAATGTCTGAATGTTTCTGCGAGGAATAAAAGCTCTTTTGTATGCCGGTTTTAGTCAATATTGTTGTATTACCTTAACTGGTTGGAGAAGCAGGTTTTGTCAGACTTTTGCCAGACATAACTGAAATGGGCTTGTGTAATTTTGTGGATTCAGCACATATGGCTTCTTTAAAAGTTCAGCTGAAATGGTGGCATGTAATCGTGTTGTTCTTGCAGTGTTGCATCATTTTATTTATATGCATGAATCATGTGCCTTGGGTATGCTAGCTGGATATGCATGTGTACTGGATATGCATGTGATATGCAATTGTTTTCTGTCACGTAAACTCACTATATTGTGTTTACTGTAAACTGAATGTGTATAATGACAGATTTCACACATTACAAGTGCTGTATTGTGTTGGCTATCATCCATTTACCCTTCTGGACATTCTCACCGTCTTGGGAACTATTTGTCTTCTCTTGACATGTTTTGCAAGTGCTTAGAAAAGCATCTCAAATGAAACTGTGTATTTCAGCCTCGTGCTTTGTGTTGAGTCTATTTCTGAGGCGTAAAAGCGAACCGATGTTCATAAACTGGCACGCTGTCTTCTAAAAGCTATATGCATTATAGTATAGGATAGTTATGCATTAAGTCTTGTGAGTGACTTCTGTACTTTGAACAGCTGCACTGAAGCTTGATAATTTTATTGTAAAGTGCAAAGACACTTTTGCCGACTTCCGTTTTGATTTGACACCACCTTTGAATGGTTTTCCATTTGTGGGTTTTCAAATGCATAAACAAGTGATGCTTCTCATTGTTAAAACAGTGCAGTCAGGCATGCACCCTGAGGGGTGAGAACTGTTCCCAGGAGGTTTGAGCTGCAAAGATTTGATAAATCCTTGAGCACAGAGTATGCTTGCCACCTGCTTTTATACTTCTGACATGAAAAAGAGAAGGAGAAATAGTAACTAGATGTTGCGCTCCATCTGTTTTGTCATATCTGTCATAGTCATCTTAAATAATATATTTTGAACCAGAAAACAGATCTAACGAAGATCTGTTAGTCAAAAAAAAATGCTGTTTTTATAGAAGGTTTGGCACTATAAAATGGGTCTTTTTTTTTATGCGTGTATGTGTGTGTGTATATATATATATGTATATATTTTTTTTATAACAAGTGCAAAGCGCATCGGTTTTGAGCACATTTCTTCATGATTTCATAATGTAGCATACTAAATACTTAAGCATCATCTTTTTGCACAATTGATGCCTTACTAGCTGCATTTCCATCCACCTATTTTTATGCACATTTTGGAATATCGCATAAAAAAACGCTGGATGGAAATGCCAAGATGCGCATAAATTCTAAAAATGCACATAAAAAAACTTATGCGCACATTTGAGTAGGATAAACGTTTTATCCCATAAGAAAATATGCGCATAAACTACGATGGAAATGCATTTAGCGAATAAATTCCTCCATGCACATCGAAAAAGTCATGTGACTTTGCGCTATAAGACGGGATAACTTGACTAGCAGCGGACCGATCTCATTCACAGCATCTATATGTTGTTATGGTTTGGCCTGTCACGATAACATCTTTGAGAAGGAGAAATAGTAACTAGATGTTGCGCTCCATCTGTTTTGTCATATCTGTCATAGTCATCTTAAATAATATATTTTGAACCAGAAAACAGATCTAACGAAGATCTGTTAGTCAAAAAAATGCTGTTTTTATAGAAGGTTTGGCACTATAAAATGGGTCTTTTTTTTATGCGTGTATGTGTGTGTGTATATATATATATATATATATGTATATATATTTTTTATAACAAGTGCAAAGCGCATCGGGTTTGAGCACATTTCTTCATGATTTCATAATGTAGCATACTAAATACTTAAGCATCATCTTTTTGCACAATTGATGCCTTACTAGCTGCGTTTCCATCCACCTATTTTTATGCACATTTTGGAATATCGCATAAAAAAAACGCTGGATGGAAACGCCAAGATGCGCATAAATTCTAAAAATGCACATAAAAAAACTTATGCGCACATTTGAGTAGGATAAACGTTTTATCCCAGAAGAAAATATGCGCATAAACTACGATGGAAATGCATTTAGCGAATAAATTCCTCCATGCACATCGAAAAAGTCATGTGACTTTGCGCTATAAGACGGGATAACTTGACTAGCAGCGGACCGATCTCATTCACAGCATCTATATGTTGTTATGGTTTGGCCTGTCACGATAACATCTTTTTGTTGTGCGATATATTGCCCCAGAAATAATTGCGTTAAGCGATATTATTGTCATTTTAAAGTCAATTTTATGCCACTGAATATATAATCATAATGTAACAGCATAAAAATGCGAGAAGGCCTACACCCTTCCAAATGACAACAAACGTTTAATTCTTAAGAATATTTAGATCATGGAAATTAAGTATCAGAATATTAGACACCTTAAAAAACTTGAATAAATAGTAAATAAACATTTTCTAACAAAAAGTGCAAAGTAACAAATAGAAAAAAAGAAAAATGCACAAAGAACTTGTATGGAGATTTTTCCATTTACAGATTTTTCCCTGACCTTCTTTTCTCTGTAAATTAAGTGTGCACACTATTGCTGAAAAACACAATCACTACTTAGCAGTCAGATATATCCGTATGCACAAAGACACAGATCCCTAAACAAGACCATACAGTGGGTACGGAAAGTATTCAGACCCCCTTAAATTTTTCACTCTTTGTTATATTGCAGCCATTTGCTAAAATCATTTAAGTTAATTTTTTTCCTCATTAATGTACACACAGCCCCCCAGATTGACAGAAAAACACAGAATTGTTGACATTTTTGCAGATTTATTAAAAAAGAAAAACTGAAATATCACATGGTCCTAAGTATTCAGACCCTTTGCTGTGACACTCATATATTTAACGCAGGTGCTGTCCATTTCTTCTGATCATCCTTGAGATGGTTCTACACCTTCATTCGAGTCCAGCTGTGTTTGATTATACTGATTGGACTTGATTAGCAAAGCCACACACCTGTCTATATAAGACCTCACAGCTCACAGTGCATGTCAGAGCAAATGAGAATCATGAGGTCAAAGGAACTGCCTGAAGAGCTCAGAGACAGAATTGTGAAAAATTTAAGGGGGTCTGAATACTTTCCGTACCCACTGTATCTGCAGATGAAACCGTTTGTAGAAGCATTTTTAAAATTTGAACTAGCGCCACCACGTTATGTACGATAAGCTGCAAAAGATACAGGCGCAAGTGGAATGCAAAAAACATGGTGACATTAATTTTTATGTAAATATAATGTGCGATATATTGCGGCACCAAAAAATGATTGAGGTCATGTACATATATTGCGCGATAAGTCAATATATTGATTATTGCGACAGGCCTAGTTATGGTCATTCTGAAATACCTGAGCAAAGTCTGTCGTCAAAGTATTTCTGTATAATTGTCTTACATGACTACGTTCCCAAACAGCAGCATCCACCTCCGACAGCATTTATTGTGTTATGACTGCTCGCTCTGAGGTGCAAGTAATTTATATCATATATGAAAATTAGGGCTGCACGATAAATCGCATTCGATATTTAACGCGCATCTTGTCAGAAAGATTTACCGCTGATTACAGAACCGGCTTTTCTGACAAGATGCGCGTTAAATATCGCATGCGTTTATCGTGCAGCCCTAATGAAAATTATTATATTCAGTGGCTTCTCCTATATTCTTAGTTATATTTAGTGCCACAGTTTACCAGGAAGTGACGATTTTGTTCTCTTTGACTCGTTGGATGGAAACGGTGCCGTATTCGCATATGTTTCATGCGATATTCCAGTTTTGCGCATAAGTTTAATTTGAATCTTTGGATGGAAACATAGCTACTGATAAGACATGCTTGGTCTCTTCTGTGAGAAATGGTTAGAGGAGACCCTTCTGGATTGCATGCTAGATTCCTCACTGTACACAATGGCCTTGGAGAGAGTATGGCCAGGCTTGGCAGCATTGATGTCTTTGTCAAACTAAATCAAACTGTAGGACCATTTCTCAACGCATCTTGGAGTGCAACATGTTGTTCTTGGATTATTTGTGGTAGGGGTGGGCGGTATGACCAAAATCTTTTATCACCATATGAATAATTTTATATTATGGTAATTGTATAAATAAATTGCTGGAAATTCAACCAAAAATATTTATATATTAAATAAAAATGTTAAAAAAAAAATGTAAATAGATTTTTTAATAGTTTACATCACTCATGTAATTATTTTCTGCTTTTTAAGATAAGACTGGCAACAGTGCAAAAACAGCTTGTTATATAGGGTCTCTTCAGAATACAAACTAAGTAATTTGATTATGAAATTAATATTATTAAATGGATAGTTCAAACTATAAATTCTGATTGCATAAGCAGCATTTGAAGATGTAAAATAGTCAATGAATTTATACCTGCAGATGTACATCAGTTAAATTCTTTATTATAAAATGGATAGCTCCAGTCCTTGATTATGATTATATGTGAGCTATGCTCCAAGCCATTGTAAAATACTCCGTAAACACACACCTCTGACCTCATTACATCAGTAATTACCTCATCAGCTTTTAGGAGAACAACCATTCTGCTAAATGTTGCTGAAGATCTACGTTGCTTGGCAGAAGAATAATTTTTTTAATGATTACATTTTCGTTGTTGCGTCTGAACATCAGTTAATTCTTTACTAATGCATCAAGTGCTATTGCTTGGCAACTGTAATCAACTAAACTCTGTGTATAACACCCCTAAATGCCACATTCTTCTTTGTCTTGACTTGTTAGAGACACATCTCTGTGCTTTTTCATTACTCCTTGCTTTGTCATCACTTAAGTAACGTAAATCAGTCCTGCCTTTTTTGTGGGTTTTAGCACATAATCAGTGAAGTTGTGAATAAGAAGCTGAAACCCAATTCTGTCTTAAGTATGCAACTAATTGGTTCCGTTTCAATTGCAAGCTGGCATGTCTCGGGCCTGTAAGGCACAGGGAAATGTCTGGTATGTGTTTGTAACCGCCTGCCATTCACAACCCATTAAATCTAGATTTTGACACACCCTCACTGGCCACTCGCATGAACGGTATTTTGCTGATGATTTTTTAAGCATTTCGTAATCTAAAGACTTCTCATATCCAAAATATTCATAATGCCTTTGTCAGAAATCCAAAACTTGTGATTGTTGGATCGTAAAATGAAAGATTTTCTATGATCCTGTCATATTTGACGGCTTTGTGCATTTTTTTGTCAGGCTTTAGTTGCTGCTGAATCAATTCATTTTTTCCTAATGTAAGGTGTAGGGTTGCATTCACCCATCTTTTCATGTTTAACAAGGGCTTTCATATTGAACATAACAAAACAACAACAAAAAGGACTTATTCATTTGATTCATGTCAAAATGTCATGTTAGTGTTAGTGCAAAATGGACTGGGTCCATTACTGTGAGTGAAAGAAGCTCATATTTGCAAACACGCCATTGTGAACAGGAAATTTGATGGTTAAAAATCCCCCAGAGCAGCTTATATTGACCACTGGCTTTAGAAATAGCACTACCAGTGCATCATATTGGCAGTTGTAACTTCTCTTTCTTTTATTTTTAGATTAGCCACAAATGAGGGTTCATCACTAAGATCAAATAAAGCAATTTATGAACTTCAGCAAAGTCTTTCTTTTTTTGTTGTTGTTGTTGTGTTTTATTCCCCCAATGCTAAATGGGTTCAAGTGAAAACTAATTATAATCTATACATAAGAAACTAATAAACACAATCAAGATCTGGTCCTTGATTTTACACCAAAGGAATAGTCTTTTAGTTGTTATCTGAGACATGACGATCCATTCCGTGGCAAAAATTAGTTATTCTTTCCTAAGAAAAACATTGAGTGCATTGAAATATGTTGATCTGCTTTAGCGTGGACAACTCCGACTAGCATATGAATGAGCCTCCACAAAGGAATCAAACACAAAGGCATATCCACTCCAAACAGTATTCGAATGAACACCGTTACAATTAGTTATGTATCCAACCACAGATTTGGAAGTGAAATGATATGAAAAGGGAAAAAGTCCTTCTGAAAAATAGAAAATACCAAACATAAACATTCCTCCCACATTCTAAATAAAAAAGTTAGACAATATTCAAATATACTCACATGTCGAGCTTAAAACCAAAGGTTTCTCCACTAGGACTTTGTCAACCAGAAGTTCAAGGTAGCACAAAGAAACATGTGTTCCCTCTACCCAAACTGAACAACTACTTCGTACAACTACTCACCTGATATACAATCCAGGTGTGTCCAACGCGCGCCCTCTAGTGCCTCATAGTATTACAACACTAATACATTTTAATTCCATTATTCAAAGTATGCGGAAAAACTGTTACAGAAATTTCACTCTGTTACACAGTGGACATGCAATACATCTTTTGAAGTCACTGATGTCCTGAGTTCAGGGCTCGCAAAATTTCAAAATCCCTGGTAGCCCTTTGGGCAGGCATTCTTCAGATTTTGGTAGCCCAAAAATGAATTTAACTAGCCCGAATAAAAGATATTGTATTTTTTCTTCAAATAACAAGTCAAGAGAGTAGGGGTGCAACGGATCACAAATCTCAAGGTTTGGATTACATTAATTTATCAAATCACATTGAGTCACAGATCGGATCTTTTTTCAGATGAACAAAAAAATATATGGTTCTTTATTATTTAAGTAACACTTATTATTTAAAGAACAATTTACTACTTCGATACCACAGCAAAAACTAGTAGCATATAGGGATGTAATGATTGGCTCAACTCACGATGTGATATGATTCACGATACTGATTTCACAATACAATTTTCTCACAATTTCTTTTTTAACAAAATGAGATTTAAGACAGATTTAAAAAAAGGTGTCCTTTTGTTATTTTTCAGACCAAAAGGCTTCACATTACTTTGTGAAATTGAAAATGTCAAACAATATGCTACTAACTTTAATTTTAAAACAAATCCCAAATCAAATAAATAAATAATACAAATAAAAGACATTTCTCCATGCAAGTAAACTAAGGTTTTGTCTGTGTATTTTAATCACGATCCAAACAAAGATGCTGCATACATGTTATTTAGATTGTGAAATTTGAAACAAAAGCAAAATTGTCTGACTTTAGCTTTGTGATACTACATAAAAAATCTGAACGAAACAAAAACTGAAGACGGGCTGAATGAGTGTAAATGATGAAACTATGATCCGTTTCACCCCTACAAGCGAGTGAACCATGTGAATCAAGGAAGGGATTTTATATCACTATTCAAGATAGCCCGTCGGGCAGGGCTAGCGATTTTGCGAGCCCTGGAGTTCCTGATACTAACATGTATTATTCTCTCAATTTCCTCTTGTAGGCACCTGTTGTAAAGTTCCTGCCAGAACCCAGTGGTATCCCCATGTACATAGCAAGGCAAAGCTGACACCATGGCCCACATATCCAGTGGCAATGGATTTAAGTTTGACAGGCCAGCCTCTCCGGGGGTGGTCCGGCCCAAAGGGATTGTGGGAAAGGAGGAGGCTTTACGTATGGAATTAGAGGCCTTGGATAAAATCAAGCGTGAGAAAAGACACACACTCCCAGTCACAGCGTCTTCTGTTAATCCCCTTCCCAATCCAATGACACAAACATCCACTAGCCGGCAAGAGAAAGACCTCATTGTGTTCTCCGAATCAGAAACACAGAAGGAAGAACAAAAAGACAAATTTGAGGATATCGATTTAGAGAAGCTGACCAAGGAGGAGCTGGAAAAGCTGCTTCTGGATGACAGTTTTGGAGTAAACAAAATGACAAGACCTTCCTCTCTGCTAGGTTGCAATCTCAGCGCATCGTATCCTGGAGGACATGCGTTCAACCCTGCTTCATTCCACTGGACACCCACCCCAACACACGCACAGACTCCCATCTTCCCCTCTGCTCCCTTCCCGAAGCCTCCGTGCTCTTTCCAGAATGGCTTTAGTCCAGCTTTGTCTCCCTTTATTAGTCTGCCGGCCCAGCCGACCCTCTTCCTCTCCTTTACACCAGTCCAACCACCTGCTGCTCTGGTCTACCAACAGCCCGCCGTCACCCCAGAGATGGCCAAGCTGTTTGACAAGATTGCCAGCACTTCAGAATACTTGAAGAACGGCAGGTCCTCCAGCATGGAAACCCAATCGGGAAGCGTCAAGTCCCTGGAGCCCATGCCTCAGCCCTCAGAACCTCCCTATATCAGCCGATTTGAGTGGCTGGACCTGGACCCACTCAACAAGCGCAAGGAGGTGGAGGTAGAGGAGACACGCACTGTATCGGGCTGCCCTTTCGTAGAGGAGTCTGGGACTGCTAAAGACCCATGGGATGCGGTTCTTCTGGATGAGCATGAAGTTGTGGATAATGGCAGTCCCTCAGAACAGGTGAAGAGCAAGGTGACTTTAGCCACCCAACCCAGAAGAGCATCAACAGGGGCGGCCGTAACAAGAAGCCAGTCCCTCATCATACCTGCAACCTCAACGGATCCCAGCCCAGAAAAACAGGTAAGAGGAACGTCCTTTCTACTGACCCAGAACATGTTGGCAGCACTGTTTGTTTAGAAGTGATTACCACAACCTCTTGTGCAGAGTTAAAAAAGCTGCAATTGGTGTGTAGGAGGAAGTAGAAATGATTCCAGCCAGGTATCATCAAATTCAAACCCGTTGTGTCTAATGCTAAAACTAAAGAAAACTAAAAAAATTGGCCTTATTTTAATTCGAGCATTGTGGTTTTTTGAATGATGTATCATGCACAAGACGCTGCACAAAATGCGAGCGCGATGGTCAAGGATGTCCGTCATGTGCATGTTTGAAGGACAATGGAAAAGTAATGCAGTGGAATGCAAAACGTTCTGTATGAACGGCCCTTATGGCTGTAGCTGTCTCACTTTAAAGATGATAAATTTAAAGGCTCAACTTTTCGGAGAGGGCTTCACCAGTCAAACAACTAAAGCACGGCATGTTAATAAAAATGCTAAAAATATAAAATCTAAATAAACTAACCCCACTAATTGAGTACCTTAACCCCTATTCGACAACATAGTATTTTATAGGTGTCTCTCATTCTTGCATACATTCTAGCACTTTAACAAGAAAGCAGCACTGCTCTGTGATATGACAGGAAGTAGCAGTTAAAAATGTGTGCGTATGGTTTTCTAATTATTATACCATGCCAATGTGGTGAATGTCTTTACAACATTTTCTGCTGGGGGCGATTTGCATCTTTCATTTTTGTTTTGTTCATCATGGTTGGTTTTCGTATCATATTCTAGACAAGTTCTGCTGGTGCTTAGTCTCTTTCATTTTACCACCGTGTTATCTAAACCTCTTGCTTTATCCATGGCCTTTCCTTAGAAACGTCATAACTGATTGCCAAAATAAAGAATGACTTCTTGAGAGGAATGTGAAACATTGAGTGAAACTGATTCCTTATGAGGAGTGTGTGTAAATGTGTTTTTTTCCCCCCAGAAATCCCACTTCCTGTTTCGTTATGTGTTTTTTTTTTTCGGTCTAGGACAATTGGCTGTTGTGACACATTTCCCACAGTACTTGAAGAACTTGTGCCCGTAACTTTTACAACAGGGACAGCTTTCAGCTATAAGGATAAAATTAAGGGGTCAGAGGGTTTAGTCTTTGCACTTCCTCATTTCAAGATTTAGGACTATTAATATTATATTTCTGAGTCACACATCAGATCTAGTTCATACTCAAGGCAACACTCTGCTGTCCTAGTATTCTGTAGTAAATGGGCTGTTGTCTTTGTGTGTGTGTGCATGTCTATAGCGAGGTCTGGTGCTGGTCTCATTAGCACAGACAAGCCCCTGCTAGCTGTTTTTGCCCCATGGGTTTTTCTCTGACATGCCTGCAGCGGGGCCGTGCAGCTCCCCGTTGCCATGGCAGCTCTCTTTCGGAGTCTGCGAAAGAGCAGCGAAACTAATCTGAGCTTTGGTTTTGGTGTACAGTTACTCTGCTTCATCACACACAACAACAGATAGTCTTATCTCAAGCCATGGATATTTCAGCCCTTATCAGCACACACATCCCAAAAGACAGGCTTGTTGTTGGTCTTGGTGTAAGTGTACTGTAAGTTCCCTGTTGCCATTACTTCATGCTTGTGGTTAGGGTTAGTAGAGGAAATACTTTTTTGTATAGAATTTTTTTTAGTACACAGCATTCATAAGGCAAACCCAGATTATGCATTATCTTCTGATGTGAACAAATAAAGTATTGGTGTCAAAGGTGTGTGTGTGTTAAGTTTTAATTAATATTAACACAATAAAATGGAAAACAAAAAAAAGGAAACTTTGTTAAAATTTAAAAGAAATAAAATACAAAAAAAATCAAGTATGTACCACCACCAGGGATGCATTTATTTGAACAAAAAAAACTTAATATTGTAAAAAAAATTACTATAACTTAAAATAAGTTTTGATCTGTTTTAATATATTTAAAATTTTATTTATTCCTGTGATGATGGCAAAGCTGAATTTTCAGCAGCCATTACTGCAGTCTTCAGCATCACATGATCCTTCAGAAATCATTCTAATATGCTGATTTGCTCCTCAAGAAACATTTCTGATTATCGGTGTTAAAAAAAAATGGTTGTACTGCTTGAATTTTTTCAAAAAAAGAAAAAAAAATCTTACTCGCCCTAATCTTTTGAATAGTTGTGTAAATAAACAGTACTGATATTAAACATGTGGCAGGTCTGTTAGAGTGCACATATTATGTGGCCTGTGTGCCACATAATATGCCTGTGAGCATTTAGAAGCAGCCACATTTCAGTCAGACATCAACTGGACACTGAATTGAGTTGGTACTTGTTACTGCCGATATTGTAGAAAGATTGGTATCATTTGTCATTACTTTGACATCCCTAGTGTATCGCAACAGTCACTACAGTAGCTCTCGTATGCAGACAGTAAGGTGTTCTTGGTTGATACTGTGACCATGTGGTTTCTGTTGTGAGTGTGTTTATAAATATGCTCTGAACGTCCTCTCCAAGTGAACCATTAACTGACCGTCAGCTTATCCTACATGCAGAAATGAAGTTTGTTTAATGTGTCAATGCGAGTAATTAGATTCATAAATAGAGCTCTTAGTCACAGTTTAACATCAAGCACTCTGTCATCAGTGGATTGTTAAATCATCTGATGGAAGTTCAGTCATATTTATTTAGTGGAAGTATTATCAGGTCAGTCGGGAGCAGAGTTCCAGTTAATGCATATCAGTATTCTTAGCAACAATAGTGTAGAGGAAGTTGCAGTTGCTGTGAATTCTATTACACACTCAAACGTAAGATGATGGTGGAATTTTACTTATATTCTTTGAATTATTTCTTGGCAGATCCCTCATATACTTTTAACCTGAGGAAAAGGTCTGTTTGGACTGGGAGAGATTGCATGTAGGGCAGCCAGAACTGTAAAACCGTAGCTCTAAGCAAAAGCGGATGAATAATTTGTGAATGTGTGTCACATGGCGTCTCATTTTTCTCTAAGGTTAAGCCTAGAGCTTTGGCCTAGCAAACAGCTAAAGAAACCATCATCACATCCCATGCATATATGTATTACCCGCAATAAAACATGTGACCTGCTCTTTTTGTCCATATTGACACTCTTGATTATTACTTTGATTTCACTTATGGTAAATGTTTTGGAGGCAGATGTTCTTATCAGAGACCATGTTAAGAGGTAATCTCGCAAAATAATGCCTAATCCACTTGTAATACTATTGATTTCATTCATGTAGTCTGCAAGGTATATAGAATTAAACAGAAAATAAATATTTTTATTTAATTTCTTAGCATGTGAGCCATTATTAAACTGAATATACCTTTAATGCCTAGTTGTAATTCCATGTTGATGTTCCTTTTTGACCTATTTCCTTCCTGAAGGAAGTCTCTTTTTTGGCATTCCAGACATTCTTCACATTCTCCGTATCCTCTCACCAAACAGAGAGACTGTCTCATTCCACATTTGAACTGGGATGTTAATGTCATCAATCATGTCTATTTGGTACCCCTGTACATAATACAGACTGTACATAATAGATTGTTTACAACATATATTTAACAAGTGATTTCCTATGTGTAGCACACTAGTGAATGTATAGTATAATAGACCAAATGTTCGCTCATCAGTATAACCATGGCTTCATGTCTGTCTTTTTACAGGTCAATAAAGGAAGTGCAAATGCACTCTCAAAGTACTCCATCTTACAGGGAAATGAAGCCCAAAATCTAGAAGTCGTAGCATTCTGTGAAGACATTTCAAAGTGAGTTATGAGTTGTTATTGTTTTTTTTTTAAGGCAAATTGTTGAATTGTTGACTGGTAAAGGGGATACATCAGAAAAAAAGCAGGTCCCGCTACTACAGCTGTGTTGTTAATCTGATATCAGAAGGTCATTATCAGCACTGTAATGTTGGATTCTATAGGGGAAGCAAGGCTAATTTGGACCTGACGGTCTAATTTGGGAAATGCCTCAAAACCTCATATGTAGACCTCAAACAAGGACTGCTGACAAGTGAAATACAGGAAGTCTACAGCTGTGTGTAGCCCATGTAACAATGGGAGCTAATACCTTGTTTTATAATAACATCACATATGCAAAGAGAGCATGTATGTCAAGATTAACAAAGGACTTGAGACTGAACCTTGTGGTACACCATATTTACCTGTGTTAGGTCTTCGTTTACCCAAAGTGTTGTCCTATATTTTTGCAGACTGAGGTCAAAGTTTCCACATGTCGACCTGGCTACCAATCCTGGCTATGTTCTCAGCCCTGTGATCACTCAGAGGGATGCAGGAGGGGACAGTGGGGGCAGTGTGAAAGTATCCATTGAGATTTCTGATTCTCAACAGCCTGTAACTTTCACTTGTGATGGTAAGCAGTTCTTTGTGACTGTGAATTTAGTCATTACAAAAAGCTTTTGACAGTGAAAATGTTTTATATAAAAATTGTTATGCTAACAGTTAAGGCAGTTAAAGGAACAATTCACCCAAAAATGAAAATTCTGCAGAAGAAAGGTAGTCATACAGGTTTGGAACATCATAAAGGTGAGTAAATTATGACATAATTTTAATTTTTGGGTGAACTATCCCTAATAAATAGCTTATAATATCACATCTGATGAATCATGTACTCACTATTTATCAATAGTAAGCTTCTCTGAATGTCTGCTATAAAGGAAGCTGACAAATGAAGAAGCCACGACAGTGCCAGAGAGCATTTCTTGGCCGCTGCGACACAATCTCTTTTTACATAACTGTCATAGTGCGTCTGCTCAACAGATTCTTCAACCAGGGTTCCTGTGTTTTTCATTTTTCAGCTTGCATGTCACTTGCCAAGGTTTTTTACTGCGTAACCTGTCTGTGGTCCAGGCACGGAAAGTCCTTTTCATTGAGCTGTAGTGGCCTTGGCTCAGTTCCCTGTGAAGCGGCTATGTTCTGAAGACTGCCGGACCTCGTTTTTTGTGCTGAGTCTCTGACCACCTCACTCCTGGCAGTAAATCAAGACTGGCCTTTTGTGTTGAAGAATTTGTCCGTGTTGTTACTGCCTAAGCCCCATAGCTCTTTTTGACCTGGATAAATCCAGCATAGACTGTGGTTTTAGGAAGGGAAAAGGGGGCACAGTGTTTATCAGGCCTTGAAGATGTTCTAGCCTTTCTGCTTCTTAGCTTTTTTCCATGGCTTCCTTATGGCTGTAGAGTTCTTGCCATTTAAGACCAACCACACTCTCCTGACATTCCAGCACCATGTGTGTTGCTGTAGTGCCACGAAAAGAGGATGGCAGAGGAGGAGTTTTACCGGCATCCCACAACCCTTCAAAGCAACCCCAAATCCATCACAAATTAGGCATGACCATCAGACCTTTAGGGTTGAAAAACACGGCAGACATGAAGAGGCCAGGCACAGCTGATTTACTGTAGTCCAGCCCTAGGCTTGGAGCTTGAAGCGAGGCTCATTCCAAGGAGGGGTGTGGGGCATGTTATTGCTGCAGCCTGGGGTGACCATGAACAATATGTTGGGTGTCATATTTTTGCTCTGATACTGAAACTTCTCATGCCAAATCCATTTCTTGGCATGGTTTTCGATCTCAATGAACCAGAAGTAGTTCACAATTAGTTCAGAGGTCCTTTTCCAAATGGCATCCTCATCCCTCGCTGTCCTCCAAGTCAACACTGTACTGCATGAACTGTTTGGTAATAGTCCGTTGTAAAACCAACACTTGTGCAAGCTTTGAAAAATAAGGCAGACAACACCTGCATGATTGTCCTCAATTCATTTAAATGGACGATTTACCCAAGAATGAAAATACTGTCAGCATTTACTCACTTTCTTCTGTGGAAGAAGATATTTTGAAAAATGTTTTGTCCATACAATAAGAGTCAGTGGAATCCAAAACAATATTGGACACCATTGACTTGCATTATAGGGTGGAAAAAAACAAATTTATTTTATTAGCTTCTATACTTTTTCATTAGCTTTATTGTGTTCTCTCTCCATGGATGTCTTTTTCCTTCATGTTTTCTGTGTTTATTTCCCCAGTGAGTTCTCCAGTGGACCTGCTCATAATGCAGGCTTTGTGCTGGGTCCATGATGACCTGAACCAGGTGGACATCAGCAGCTACGTTCTCAAGGTCTGCGGACAGGAGGAGGTTTTACAGAAGTGAGTCCTTCATTTACCATCTCTCTTTCCTTTTTGCAGGCATTCTGTCATATTACATTAAACAAGTCCCCTGCCATTATTCCTTGAAAACAGGGTTATTTTGTTTTAATTGTGCTAGGGAAATGTTTCCTTTTTACCCACACCATTGGAAGAGCAGAACCAACAGTTCTAGGGGAGGGTTTGCCTGCCCTAATAAGGAATAGGTGGAATGGGCAAAAAACAAATCATTCCAAGCTCTTGAAGAATTGAATCTGTAATGCAAGGCATCCTCTCTTAGTTACTGTGGGTGTCCCATGTTATTCATGTACAAAGTTTTGAAAGCTTTTAGTTTCTCATTATGCTAAGGTATAGTTCTTCAGAGTCTGGCTCAATGCTGACTGCCTTGTCCTCATTTGACTTTGGCAAGTTGATACTAGTGATTACGACCCTGCTCTGGCCTTCCAAAGCACAGTCATCCAGGACTCATCTCCTAGCCGGGAATGTTCTTAGACTGCATTCTCAAAAAAAACAAAACACATTTTTGTTATTTATTTTTGCTTTTCATATATATTAAAAAGTTTGGGGTTGGTAAGATTTTTTTTTATATATATATATTTTTAAAAGATGTCTATTATGTCTCTTAGCAAGGCTTCAAATGGAATGCGATTTTCATGCGCATCTCGATTTTTTTTGCACAGCCCTAGCTTCATTTATTGATCAAATATACAATAAAAACAGTAATATTGTGAAATATTATTACAATTCAGAATAACTGTTTTCTATTTGTATATATTTTACATTTTAATTTATTCCTGCATTGGTTAAGCTGAATTTTTAGAAGCATTAAACATTACTAATTTGGTAACATTTCTTATTATTATCAATGTTGAAAAGAGTTATGCTGCTTAATATTTTTGTAAAAACCATGATACTTCTGAGTTATTTCATTAATAGAAAGTTCAAAAGAACAGCATTTATTTGAAATATATTTTTTGTTGTAGTGTTATACATGTCTTTACTTCCACTTTTTTAAATCAATTTAATGCATCCTTGCTAAATAAAAGTATGAATTTCTTTCAAACAAGATCCCCACACTTTAAAATGGTAGTTATTATTGTTATATAAAGTTGAGATATTATTCGGTTTTTCATTGATTCGTTCAGTTATTGTTACTTTTGGCTCTGGCCCATGTCTGAAGCATTTTTAACATTATCTTCCAGTAAACACAGTCTGGGCAGTCATGAGTACGTGCAGAACTGCAGGAAGTGGGAGACGGAGATCAAACTACATCTCCTTTTTCTTAGCACAATGAGAAGAGATCTGGCCCGAACGGTAAAACAATTACAAACACTTAGAATAAATAATTAGAAACTAGTTGTTCACTGCACTAGTATCTTCACAGGTTATAAACAGACATATTTAATGGATAAATGTTCAGTGGGTATAGAAAAGAATCACCCCCCTTTAAAATAATCGCAATTTGTTGCTTTTCAGCCTAAAATGAAGATGGACACAGTTTTTGTTTTATCCAGCTGTATTTACTCAGTGCAACTTCTAACATCCAAGTGAAAGATATAACACCAATATGTCAGGGGGGAAAATTAAATAAATAAAAAACCAGAATCACTGAGTTGGAAAAAGGATCACCCCCTTGTGTCAATATTTTGTTGAACCACCTTTTGCTTTAATTACAGCCTTTAGTCTGTTGGGATATGTCTCTACTAACTTTGCACATCTAGACATTGCAATATTTGCCCACTCTTCTTTGCAGAACTGCTCAAGTTCAGATCAATTTGATGGTGACTGTTTGTGGACTGCAGTCTTCAGATCATTCCACAGATTTTCAATGGGGTTTAGTCTGGGCTCTGACTAGGCCATGCAAGGACATTCACCTTTTTTGCTGTGTTCTCAGTTTTGCTGTGTGCTTTGGGTCGTTGTCATACTGGAAGGTAAAACGTCTTCTTATTGACAACTTTCTGGCAGAGGGCAGTAGATTTTCCTCAAGAATTTGATGGTATTTTGCCCCAACCATGTCTCCTTCTATCCTGACAAGTGTTCCAGTCCCTGCTGCAGAGAAACACCCCCATAACAGGATATGACCACCTCCATGCGTTACTGTAGGAATGCTTTTATTTGGATGGTGAGCTGTATTGGATTTCTGCCAGACATTTCATTTGATGTTGAGGCCAAATAATTAAGTTTTAGTCTCATCTGCCTCAGAATCTTCAGGGTGTTTCGGAAAATCTCAGTCATGACTGCAAGTGGCCTTTCTTGAGGAGTGGATTTTTTCTTGCAACCTTCCCATACAAGCCACATTTGTGGAGAATTTGGAATGTTGTCACATGCACACAATGACCACTCTTTGTCATAAATTCCTGCAGCTGCTTCAGAGTTGCTGTAGGCCTCTTGGTAGCCTCTCTGAGTAGTTTCCTCCTGGCTCTTTCATCCAGTTTGGAGCGACGTCCTGATCCATGGAGGAACTGTGTTGTACCAAATA
>NW_015505987.1:301057-309507 GCF_001515645.1 Sinocyclocheilus grahami | reverse complement strand
ACTTCCACTTCTTAATAATAGACTTCACTGTGCTTCTAGGCATTGATAAAACCTTTGTATCTGTCTCCTGACTTGTGCCTGTCCACAACGTTATCCTGGAGATCTTTTGACAGTGCTTTGCCACCCATAGTTGATTGTTTGCTTCGGTTGCACTACCAAGGACTGAAATGCTCCAGGAAAGCTCTTTTCATGCTGAGCTAATCAAACTGACCACAGCTGATTTCACTTAAGTCAAATGGCTTTGTGTGCCATTGAGAAGGTGATTAGCTATGACTGATTGAGTTTACAAGTCATTTTACAGAGGGGGGGGGGGGGGGATCCTTTTTCCAACTCTGTGATTCTGTTTTTTTTTTTTTTCCTGACATGTTGGTGATATATCTTTCACTTGGCTGTTAAACAAAAACTGTGTCCGTATTCATTTCAGGCTGCAAAGCAACAAAATTATTTTCTATACCTACTGTATGTTTTCTCTTTGTATGCTAACAGGCAGAAGATGACATCTCCCCCATTGTCTTGGAGAAATACCTTGGCCTAGTGGAGAGGCCGTTCAAAGAGGCAGTCACAAGGTAGGAATGTGATCCATCTTATCTCCTGCCCCTACTAAAGGCTAGGAAAGCCACGGGTGGCCTTTGAAGTCCCTGATTTTGCTTGTTGATTTCTCATTCCTTTGCATGTTTTTTCTTCTCTAGAGAGGGTCTTGCTGAATACTTAGAAGGATATCATAAGCAAGTAAATCTCTGCCTTCAGAATGAGGTAACTTGTTATTTCTCAAACACATCAAGCTAATACTGTACGAAAAGAAATAAAGAAGTGTTTGAAATGACTTTAGCGTTTCTCACTTTCAATTTCTCACTGTGTTTTCTCTCTCTCTCTCTCTCTCTCACTCTCTCTCTCATTAGAGCACCCTGTATAAAACAGTGGACAGTGTGGTTCAGTCTGTTAAAAATCTGTGCTGTGCTCTGGATGAAATTGAGACACCAGCCATCACTGATGCAATCAAGAGGTTCAAACGCTCTGTCAACCTTCCTAGAACACGTTCTCCAGAGGTCAGAGAACATTCAGTGTAATGTAGCAATGCACAATATTAAAACTGTAGCTGATACTTTTAAGCTAGTCACTATTTTAATGTTATGACAAATAACCGATTGTTAATAAATGGCTGATATTATAGTTCTAAACTAAACAAAAAATCAGTTACTTTAAATTGTAAAAGTAAGTTCAGGCATCACAACATTATAATATACGGTATTAAAAAAATTAGATCCACTAAATATTACATCTAACCTTGTTTAATTCAATTATTAGTATTTTTTTTATTTATCCAATACTGTGAATGTAAAGAAATTACAATTAATAAAAAAAATAGCTGACAGGGTATAGATATAGTGCATCCCTAGTCTAAACCACAGCAATTTTAGTCCTTATTTAGTTTTTTTTGTTTGCATATATATTCAAAGAACACTTGTTTTGCAGGCTGGTTGTACAAGTTCAGCTTCTACAGGTTCAGCTAATGGTAAGCTCCGCTCCTAAAGTCATCTCAATGTCCTTCTCTTAAAAGGTGAAGTATGTATGTAGTATTTTCAATATTTAAAATACTTTGCTCTAATTCTTCATATGCACACTCATCTACAAGTAAGCCCTTTTGGTGGATATTTCCCCCTGAAAATGTGTAAGCTCTGTGGCTTTGTTGTGCTATCAAAACTTTGCTCTGTAGTTTTATTTTTCATGATCCAGTCCACTTTCATATCCAAATCCAACCATTCTGTATAGTATTATTAGTAGTAGTAGTAGCAAAGCAATGCTTTGCAGCTTTAACTTTTTTTTTTTTTTTACATGATTGTATGTTTCCAAAAATTTGGGATGTGCTGTTTCTTGTTCACCTATGCTTTACTCAGCTTCTTGTGATCCCCAGGTTATGCTAGCCCAGTGGAGGAGATTTTAGCCGGACTCACAGACGCTGTGTATGATCTCGCTAAGCTCTACCTGAGGTCTTTCTGTCCAACTATTCCTGGTTGCACGATGGAAGAGGACAGGAGGGACAGCAGAGAGGCCTCGGGCACCACAGAACACCTTCAGTTTACTCTGTTTGCCGTTCATGGCATTCCTGCTACCTGGGTCAGCAGGTAAGCACGGTGTCCCTTTTTGGTGTTTCCGTACCGTATGTATGTAGTATTTTCAATATTTAAAATACTTTGCTCTAATACTTCATATGCACACTCATCTACAAGTAAGCCCTTTTGGTGGATATTTCCCCCTGAAAATGTGTAAGCTCTGTGGCTTTGTTGTGCTATCAAAACTTTGCTCTGCAGTTTTATTTTTCATGATCCAGTCCACTTTCATATCCAAATCCAACCATTCTGTATAGTATTATTAGTAGTAGTAGTAGCAAAGCAATGCTTTGCAGCTTTAACTTTTTTTTTTTTTACATGATTGTATGTTTCCAAAAATTTGGGATGTGCTGTTTCTTGTTCACCTATGCTTTACTCAGCTTCTTGTGATCCCCAGGTTATGCTAGCCCAGTGGAGGAGATTTTAGCCGGACTCACAGACGCTGTGTATGATCTCGCTAAGCTCTACCTGAGGTCTTTCTGTCCAACTATTCCTGGTTGCACGATGGAAGAGGACAGGAGGGACAGCAGAGAGGCCTCGGGCACCACAGAACACCTTCAGTTTACTCTGTTTGCCGTTCATGGCATTCCTGCTACCTGGGTCAGCAGGTAAGCACGGTGTCCCTTTTTGGTGCTTGTGAGATGAGTGTTTCTGAAGCTGGTATAAGCTTTAGCTTAATACTTTCTCAATAAAGAAATGGATTTTTAAAAGAAATCCATTTTCCCTTCCTGTTTTGGCGTATCGAGCCTCGCAGTCTAAATAAGCACTAAACGCTGTTTAATTCACTTCAGACTGATAATGACTCTGTTTAACAAACTCACAGCCAAGGTAAACTTCTCTACTACTTTCAAAGCACTGCCTTAGTCCATATTCATTACACTGTTATTTCCTCCAGGATAATTTAAGTAATTTTTGGGTCTGTTCTTTTGGAGCAATCAGCCTCAGTAAATTATATCTGGACCATTCAACGTTTAACCCAACTTGGAGAGCTTAGAATTGTGTAATTTTCATTCACTACACTCAAAAGTAACTGTATTTAACATTCTTTTGAAATGGCCAGCTATAAAAATGCTGCAAGGAATGAGGGCTGTGTCCTCTGATAATTAATATTTGGAGGGTCACAATGTTGCTGATGATCTCTTATTACTAATGCTGTGCAGTACAGCTAAATATTTAAATCTTTTTGACATTCGGTATATATTTTGAAACTTGTGTGTTTGTTCTTAAATGGCCTAAAATTTTGATTTTTATTTATTTATTTTTAATCCACAAAAAGAAATCAAAATGACTCCAAAACTTCAATAACATTGCTTTCATGCTTGTTAATCATTAGACGAGGATGGATCAAATAACTAGTCAATTGACAGTTTTTATGACACTTAATATATAGTGTGTATATTCCGTTCCGTTTTTTTTTAGAATTTATATTTTTAGAAGTTTTTTTAATAGTTTATTTATAATATTACAAAAGATTTGTTTCAAATAAATGCTGCTCTTTTGAACTTTCTATTCATCAAATAATCTTGAAATGTATCATGTATCACAGTTTCCACAAAAATATTAAACAGCATAATTGTTTTCAACATTGATAATAATAAGAAATTTTTCAGGAGCAAAAAATGGGCATGTTATAATGATTTCTGAAGAATCATGTGACACTGAACACTGGCGTAATGGCTGCTGAAGATTCAGCTTTGCCGTCACAGGAATAAATTACAACTTAAAATGTATTAACATGGAAAACAGTTCTTTTAAATTGTTATAATATTTCACACTATTACTGCATCGTACTGTATATTTAATCAGCCCTAAGCATAAAAGTTTTAACATTATGAGAAATCTTACCAAACCCATACTTTTGAATAGCAGCTATATATGTGTAATACATTAAAATAGTTGATACTTTATATCACCAAGGGAGTTTCTTACTCTTATGGAACTTAGTTGAATGCTAGTTTGATGAAGTCAGTGGGTTAATCTTTGTTTCAGGCCTTACTGCGTAGCTTGCTTTATCTCTAGCTCTCTTTATCTAGCCTCAGCAGCAGCACTGCTCTGCCGTGGCTGAAATAGACTTGATTAGTGATTTCCATAAAGAACAGTGAGAGCAGGCAGATCTGCTCAGAGAGAGGGGTGTGGGTGTGTGTTTGGAGGGAAAGGAGGGTCAAAGTTCTGCACCACTTGGTTCTGTATTTTGATCCAGTTCTCTAGAGGGAGAAGCTTTTATTTGTCACTAATTTTTCTCTTGAGGATACTTTCTACCACAGTGCTTCATCATGGAGTCTATTTATAGTAGTATGAAAAATTTCCATAGACCACACCAAAAGAGATTCAAAATATGTATCCTTGTGCCATCTATAATCCTAAAAAATATTTGAACTTTGATTGGCCGTGTTGAAAAACAAAGCGCATACTTTGCCATCATTTGAAACATTTCAAACAAATATTTGAATGAATATATGCAAACCATTTTTGTGTAAACTGCACATAAAACTAAATGAAAACAGTGTTTTAATGGTGTGGTAGTCTTGATTAATTTATATATCGTATTCAGTCAAATTATGCTTTTGGCAATAGATAAGTACAGGCCGATGTTTTCTTCCCTTTCCGTGCCGTAGAGTAATTTGTCCTTCCTGTTTTTCAGTTTTGAAAAATACTACCTGATGTGTGCCCTGACCCACAACAACAGGAATCTCTTCAAGCCTGTCCAGTCCAAAAAAGTGGGAACATACAAGAGCTTTTTCTACCACATTAAATGGGATGAATTGTAAGTGTTAGTGCCCCTTAAACATGTTGGCACGCTATTTCCTGCAGTTTTTAGAATTAGAGGGAAATCAGCGGGATTGCTGCCAGTTTCTGCTGTTGGTGACAACTTCCTCTGTTTCTTTAGGATCAGTTTCCCTATTTCAGTGGCGCTGTTACCGCTGGAGGCCATGTTGAGTCTTTCTCTCTATGGGGTTCTCAACCAGAATGCGAACAACTCGCCAGATTCCAACAAGCAACGGAAGGGTCCAGAGCTTTTGGGAAGAGTGTCCATGCCTCTCTTTGATTTCAGAAGGCAAGTCATAAAATAATGCCTAAAATAAATTAGATTTACCTTTGAGAGTATATTGTAAGTTGTAGAAGTTTCAGGACTGCTTCATATTTTTTTAGGTGCATATGCAATCTTTCTTTGTATTTTTTTCCAACAAATAATAATTCAGCAATAAATCAATTATTCAGTGTTCATAATGCCAAAATGGATCCATAAACAGCTTCATTGTTGATGACTGAAAAGTATGTAATATCATTGCCTCTTTATGTAAAATTTTGAAGGACAAAGAAAACACATTAGGTAACACTGGCTATGATAAAATTACAGATGTGTTTCACTCACAAAGTGGGAGGTTTCATACAGTTAGGACTCTCCAATTTGTAATTACAAGTTCAACAAAAAATTAAACCGTCAGAATCTTGTAATTATGGCAATTCCTATATGACAGCACAACATGACCACTGTATATTGGGATGCCTGTGGTAATTTAATACATTTGAGACTGCAGCATAATAAGTAATATAAACATGGCTTCCTGCGTTTTTTTTGTTTCAGGGTGCTGTCAAGAGGTAGCAAGCTGCTAAGTTTGTGGACGTCTCCTCAAGTCCTTCAGCCTGGAGCTGCAGGCAAGGGGAAGAATCCTTCAGAACGGATCATACTGCAGGTTCTTTTATTTGCGCTTTTTTCCATCTAGAGTCAGTTGCCCTTCACTGACATTGATTTACACTTAAATATCATTGTCTGACCATGCACAGGTTGACTTCCCCAGTCCTGCGGTGGACGTGCTCTATGTTGGTCCTCAGGAGAACGGCTGCCCAGACCCTCAGTCTCTAGAGCCACTTGATCTGGGAGATCGAGGTGAGATAGAAAAGCTGTGTGCACAAGCATCTGCTTTTGGGTAAGTTTGCATCACTAAAAAGACCTCATGGCATAATGTAGATTTGCATTTCATGAAGGAAATAGCAGTTCTTGCTAAAGAGTAGTTTTAAGGTTTTAGGTAGGATTAGTTTGTAGGCTTTGATTCTGGCTTTTGGTAAATCCCTAATCAGAATATTTGATACAGTTACAGTGCCATGTGCTTCCTGTCTTGTTTGAGCATTAGAAGCTTCATAATAAGCCTCAGTAGCATATGAACTGAACATGATTTCAGATATGGAGGATAAGAGACTTTGAGAGCATTATGTAATTGAATCAGTTCCGCCTAGTTACTCCAATTATATGGATCCCCTTCAGCTTCTCTTATTTAAGGGTTTTAATTAAATTGAGAATGAAGTGATTTTGAGCTTCTCAGTGTAAAAAAAAAACTATTAAAAACCTCTATTAAATAGACATGGACATCATTAAGCCAATTCACAACTCTCTAAACACTAATGTTACATTCACACCGCAGCAAAATACAGTGCACATACATTGATGATGCACTGTTTCAGGTTCAAAAGAGCATAATTCATTTAAAATAGAAAGTTTTTTAACAATGTAAAAGTCTGAGCCTAGAGAAGGGGATTCAGTTCTTTTTGTCCAAACAGACATTATTTGATTCTCATCTGTCTTCTTCTGTATGTACAGGACAATCTGTGAGTCACAATGTTTATGAGAACTATTTAGTGTTTCACATGAATAACTTTTTAGAGGTTTTCTTGTAAAGATAGCAAAAGCGAACTTGATTCTCTGCAATAACAACAAACTGTGACTTCACAGAAGTGCTTGTGACTTCAGAATAAATCTCTATTGATAAGGAGACATTGCAGCTGTAAAGCAGACAGTTGTCAGGCCTTGTTTAGTATGCTCTGCTGAAAATGCATCTCTCAGATGTAAAACAGAATGCTCAGTCAGCTTTAAAACAGCCACACAACACTCGGCCTCAACCGGTGGGCAGCTCTCCATGCTCATTTTGTGAGCATGTCTTTCTGAATGCCCACCAAGTGCCAACAGCTGCCGGGCTCCCAGCTTGACTGCCCATTTGCAGACACATTTAAGAGGTGTGACTTCTTTCCTGTGCCTCTTATCTCTGGATCAGGACTAAAGATTACTTTATGGTTCATGGATTAACAGGTTAGAGTGTCTGCTTCTTGGGTTAGTTTGAAGCCCACAGGAAGTACCATAATGTTTTAGTATATAAGTTGCATTTTGTTTATCATCTGAAACATACTGTAACTTTTATATTACGAAGTGACCTATGTAATGAATTTTACATCAAGCATGCAAAACATGCGCAAAGCACACACATTTTGAATTGTGCCTATTGACAGAGGTACTTACTGCCCAAGTTTATTTGTGCAGCTAATTTTCCACATACCATCTTTTACTTTAAACAAATTAGTTCAGGCTTTGCTTTTATTATTAATGTCTAGAATGAATGCCACTATAATTTGTTTTATGCTTATGTTTTTCTGTACTCTTTTCCGGTTCTATTCTGGAATGAGGGGCAGTAAAATTTACATTTTTGTAGTGTTTGTAATGTTTGTAAAAGTTTTGTTTTATTTACCAGTATTTTACATGATTTCTGAATGCAGTTTTGACCCCTTGAAACTTATAGTTAGGGGACAACTTATGTTCTGGAAAATACGATACTTTGTCTACTTTGACATTGCCCAGCATTCTTTACCACCAGGCTGTCACGAGCAGACAGGCAGCTGCTCTGGGACCAGCGGTACTATTGTCGGGACTATGAATACAGCCTGCCCAAAATCTTGGCCAGTGCACCCAGCTGGGACTGGGGCAGTATGGGTGAGATCCACTCACTTCTGCACCACTGGCCCCCTCTGTCGTCTGTTTCAGCCCTGGAGCTCCTTGATTCAAAGTATGTATCTGTCCCGCTTCCTCTCTGTTTTATGGCCCACTTTCACCTTTCCTTCTGTATAGCACAAGCTCATTTTTACCATCTGACCTTTTTAATGTGTCACTTTGGTCATATGATTTTTCTTTGTTATATCTTTCTTTCAAACTTCAATAATTTTTGACCACTTTATTGGTCTCATGACTTGCTTTATTACTGTTCTGTGATGGAGAGGGAGCTGAGCATGTGGTGAATGTTGTGCTTGGTTGTGTGTGTTATATTCAGGTTTGCTGACACAGAGGTGAGGAAAGTGGCCATGAGCTGGATCGAGAGCAGCAGTGATGATGAGCTGGCTGACTATCTCCCTCAGCTGGTGCAGGTGCGCACACACACACACACACACACAAACAAACACATTTATGCATGTATCTTTTCTTCTATAAACAGCTTGTCATAGTGCTTTCTGTTGCTTTTTTTCTTGGTTATGGATGCTTGATTGCATGTTATTTACAGTTAAAGGGGTCATATGAAATGC
>NW_015505987.1:297069-300189 GCF_001515645.1 Sinocyclocheilus grahami | reverse complement strand
AATGATCTTTAAAAAAGCATCATATGACCCCTTTAAATTAAAATGTATTAAAGTTAAAAGTTAAATTAAATGCATTTATTTTAATTAACTTTTCTGACCCACATAAGTATGACTTAAGTACATTTTCATATGTATGTTACATAATTCTGTTGTCTTCTTTGAAGTATGCTTCAAGTATACTGTCTGATGTACTGACAAGCATTTATGGTAAATTGCAGGCAGTGAAGTTCGAGTGTCACCTCAACAATGACTTGGCGATATTTCTGCTGTCTCGAGCTCTGGGAAATATCAATATTGCACATTATCTTTACTGGTAATGTTGTTTATTAAAAGGATCATATACATTTTAAGAGTGTTCAGTTCATTACGATATTTAATCACCATTAATCTCATAATTTTTTATTTTGGTGGAGAAAGTTTTGAGGTCTGAAACACACTTTCTTAAAGGGATAATTCACCCAGAAATAAAATTTCTGTCATTATTTATTTATCTGTTTAAGAATATGGTCATTTGTTGAAATTCAGAATGAGAGCATACTGTGATACGTAAGTGAGCTTAAGATTTAGACAAAGTCTGCTGGGGTCTGTTTGGATTTAGGCTGCTGAGGGATGCCGTGCAGGACCCAGCGTTCAGTCAGCGTTATGACCGCATCCTCGGCACGCTGCTGTGTCTGTGTGGGACTGGCTTGAGGGCTGAGCTTGAGAAGCAGACCAGGCTTGTGCAGCTGCTGGGCGCTCTGGCCGAAAAAGTGCGGCAGGCAAACAACTCCACCCGACAGGTAAGCCATGACTGGCATTAATTAAAGAATATGTTTTATGATTATTAACCTGTGTAAAATGCATCCCAAAAATTGTGTAACATTCCTTTATAGTTATATTATTTTATTTAGAAGTTTAACACACACATTGTCCGTAGATGTGGCTACACTACTGTTCAGAAGTTTGGGGTTGGTAAGATTTTTAATATTATTGAAAGAAGTCTCTTATGCTCACCAAGGCTGCATTTATTCGATCATAAATACAGTGAAAACAGTAATATTGTACATACTGTATATATACTGTATATATATTGTATAATATCATATAATATTTTAAAATATCTTTTATTTTTATGACAAAGCTGAAATTTCAGTGCCACATGATCCTTCAGAAATCATTCTCATGTGCTGATTTGGCGCTCAATAAACATGTCTTAATATTAGTGTTCTTTTGTCAACACGACGAATTATAAAAACTCCTTTCCCACGATATCGTTTTCACAATTATTTTATGAATAGGAAGTTCAAGTTTTTATTTTATTTTTCACGTTTGATCAATTTAATGTGTCCTTGCTGAATAAAAAAAATAGATAATGTAGATCTGTGCCAGCAGCAGAATCTTGTGCTCCTTTATTTTAGTTGTAGGTTTTATTTTCTTAAATTCAGTAAGGATCAATGAGTTCAAACCAAAGGCTTCTGGGAAACAAGTGCAGGATTTTTTGAATTGTTCAACAACTAGTTCCAAAATCTAATTTAATTATACTGTTCAAAACATGATCTGAATAAACATCAGATAAAGGAAAGGTTACATAAGTATACAAGGAATCTCTTGTTTTTTCAGTTTTCTTTTGGGTTTGAACAAGAGCTGGGTTTGACTTTCAGTCCTAGCAAAACACTTAAGTGTTTTTCTAATAAGTACAATGTCCTGTGACAGATTATTGGATCAATGGGTGATTGTATTTGGATGAACCCTTGATCCCTCCAGTTCATCCAGTCAATATTGATATATTGTCTTGTACTGATACGCAATATGGCAAAAATATATGGAAACCAAAACACCATGCCAATAAGTGCATGTTGAGCATTTATTTTAAAAATTGGCACTTCCATTCAGGCACAAGATCATCAGTGGAGTCAGATATTGATCTGGTTCACATTAGGTGTTCAAATTCATTCCAAATGTGTTCAGTGGGGTTCAGATTTGGGTTTTGTACAGGCAAGTCAAGTGCTAATCAATGGCTAAATCATTTTTTTTATGGATCTCACTTTGCACAAGGGTTTTGCAAGGGTCCTCCCCAAAGCATTGCCTAAAAGTGGGATGCGCACAATTCTCAAGAGTGTCATTGTGTTCTGTTGCATTAAGATCTTTCTTCAGTGGAATTAAAGGGCCTAGCCAAACATGCTATCAGAAGGGGGTGTCCACATACTTTTGGTCATGTAATGCCTCATCTTATATCTCCCATGTGAACAAGTGGTTTACATACAGATGGAAAGCTCTTTGTAATGCTCTTTTTTACTTTACTTGTAAACACATTTTATCATGTTATGGCTTTGTCTGTCTTGGCTAAATAGAGTGTTGCAGGAATGAGTCCTAAAACCCAGAAACATATTAAAGATTTTGTCCTTCCAATTCCATCGTTCTGAAGTCATTGGGTTTTTTGAATGGGCCATTGTTTAAAGGTCTGAAATAAGGTCTGTGGTTAACGCAAGTAATTTTATCCTATGACATAAAATGCATCAGTAATTCACAGTCATGATTTACAATAGGCGTTTATGTGTCTGTTGCTAACAAGTGGCTAAATGGGACTACAGAAGTTGTCGGGGACATTGAACAGCTCGGCTATTTTAATATCGTTGATATACTGTTTTAGTTTTTGTTAATATTTAGACATTTTTTTTTTACATTGTTTTCAATTTAATTTTAGTAATTTTGTTGTATGTTTTTGTAATTTGTGTGTTTGTTGCCTTTGCGACTAACTGAAAATCAGTTTTTGGTAACACTTTACAACAAGGTTCCATTAGTTCATGTATTAACTAACATGAACAAACAATGAACAATACATTTATTACAATATTTATGCATATTTTATATGTTAGTTCACCCAAAAATGAAAATTAGCCCGTGAATTACTTGCCCTCAAGGCATCCTAGGTGTATATGACTTTCTTCTTTCAGATGATTCCAGTCGGAGTTATATTAAAAACTGTCTTTGATCTTCCAAGCTGTTTAATGGCAGTCAGCGCAGAGGGTGTTGCAGTGCATCAGTCCAAAAGAAGTGAAATAAAGCACATCCATCCATATTAAAATTGCCTCACACGGCTGCGCAATGCCGACATCTTACGTCATCCTCCCAGAGCTGCTT
>NW_015505987.1:294753-295699 GCF_001515645.1 Sinocyclocheilus grahami | reverse complement strand
AGATTAACGTCATGTTTAAGGTGTGTGTACAGTATAGTGAAGGGGCCTCCATAGTTAGAATGTATGCCTGCTGAGGTTTATTATTGTTTTACATTACTTTAGTTTGACAGTAGTCACAGGGCAGTCGGTTTCTTTTTCAATGAATTGCAATGGTGGGATCTTCCATTGAACTCAAACTATAAAACATGCAGGATTGATGGAAATTAGTCTTCACTTAAAAAATGTGTCGCAGACAAAGAACTAATCTAGTCTCATCTCAGTCATGAACATGCCCTCTAGTGGTCGAATCAGTAGTAAAACAAAAATCTTGTACCTACATATTTAAGCACAGAGTTCTAGATACTCTTGTTTGTGAGGTATGTCCGAATAGCTTATCTGTCTTAACTGAAACTCAGGTTGGAGAGGATCTGAGGCAGGACATGTTGGCGCTGCAGATGATTCGGATTATGGATCGGATCTGGCTGCAGGAGGGACTGGACTTGCGCATTGTCAACTTCAAATGCATCTCTACTGGAAAAGATAAAGGTGCGTTCTGCGCTACATTTAAAACCTATTTAACTATTTTCCAACTAGAATAAAATAGTTAAATATGTATATATTTTTAAATACTATTATGATTTACATTACTGTTCAAAAGTTTGGGGTCTGTAAGATATTTAGTTTTTGATAGGGGTCTCTTATGGTCACCAGAGCTGCATTTATTTGATAAGAAATATAGTGAAATAGTATATATATTGTGACATTTTTTTACAATTATAAAATTTTCTGTTTTAATATACTTTAAAATGTCATTTATTCCTGTGATAGAAAAGCTGAATTTTCAGCAGCATTACTCCAGTCTTGAGTATCACATGATCCTTCAGAAATCATTCTAATTATCTCGTTCTTATTATAATCAATGTTGAAGCAGTTGTGTTGCTTAATAATTTTTGTGGATTCTTTGATA
>NW_015505987.1:292014-292789 GCF_001515645.1 Sinocyclocheilus grahami | reverse complement strand
TAATAATAATAATAAAACCTATTGACCCCAAACTTTTGAATGGTAGTGAATGAATATCCGATTCATTGTAGGTACAACAAAAATAGCCTACAAGTCAGAGAAAATGTTGCAAATTGAAATGAAAAATAAAATTTACTTTTTTGTGCAGGAAAAACTTGATATGGCTTTATTAAAAATGACTTTGTGACACTGTGTATGTACAGTAATGTCTGCTTCTATTATAACATTTGTGTTTGGTTACCCAGGCATGGTGGAGTTGGTTCCGTCTTCTGAAACGCTGAGGAAGATTCAGGTGGAGTACGGTGTGACGGGCTCCTTCAAGGACAAACCTCTCGCCGAGTGGCTTCGCAAGTATAACCCTGCTGAGGATGAGTATGAGAAGGTACATTTAAAACCAAACTGGATGATTATGCATAGCAGCTTTAGTCAAGGCCAAGTTCTTCATGTGGTTCATTGAGTTTTTGAACTTAATCAAAACCGTCTCTTGTCAGGCCTCAGAGAATTTCATCTACACCTGCGCAGGATGCTGCGTGGCCACTTACATCCTAGGCATTTGTGACCGCCACAACGATAACATCATGCTGCGCTCCACCGGCCACATGTTCCACATAGACTTTGGGAAGTTCCTGGGTCACGCACAAATGATTGGGAGTTTTAAAAGGTGAATGATGATGAGTTACGTCATATGTGACCGTGGACCACAAAACCAGTCATAAGGGTCAATTTCTCGATATTGAGATTTATGCATCATCTGAAAGCTGAATAAATAAGCTTT
>NW_015505987.1:291103-292004 GCF_001515645.1 Sinocyclocheilus grahami | reverse complement strand
TAACTAATGTTAACTAATGAACCTTATTGTAAAGTGTTACCAAGTTTTTTTTATATTTTATTCCATTTCAATTAATGTTTATTTTGTTTCATGTAGTCTGCTTTTACAGCTTCGAAGTGTTTATACTAGCGCTCTTGAAAACTATTCTAACCCAATCTTCTCAACTTGAAAGTTTTTGGAAGCTTAGGAGTTTTGGGTGGAAGTCATGAGGTTGTAGTTCGTATCAGTCAAATCCAGTCTTAATGCTACTTCATTTGCCAGTCTGAATATTTGTTCTTTGTAGGTGGTGCTGCTGGAGGGTCTAGAGAGGGTGCAGTCTTTCTTCCAGAAGAACAGCTGTCGACTCCCTATTAGCCCCAGTCTGGTGACAAAAGAACTCAATATCAAGGTGAGTGCTTAAATTCATGACAACAGAATTGACCCTATCAAACCTACATTCTCAATCTGATTAATGCATTTTATCAGCATTTCTATAGAAGCTTCAAAAACCACATAGCCAAGGAACAGATCTCTTCAGTTCTCATGGCATGCCAGGTTTTGTTCCGTTTTGCTGTGGAAGCGTTCACATGTGATTCACTTCCTTATCATCCTTGCTGACTCCCCATCTCTTCCTGTTTCAGATGTAGAGTTTAGCACATTTAGCAAAGTCGTGTCACTGAACTCCATCTCTTCTTCTCCAGTCAGATCTGCCCCCATTTCAAAGACCCTCTTTGTTGCCATGTTGAAGAAGAGAATCTAACTAAAACCCTGAGGCTGATGTTGTGATGCTTTTGTAACATGGTGCTGCTTTTGTTGAAACTAGGCCTGCTCTTTCTTCAATTCCAACGCTGTACCTCTGAAGATTGCACTGGTTAACGCAGACCCGCTGGGAGACGAGATTAACGTCATGTTTAAGGTGTGT
>NW_015505987.1:283209-291093 GCF_001515645.1 Sinocyclocheilus grahami | reverse complement strand
GAAAACAGTTGTGCTGCTTAATATTTTTGAGGAAAGGGTGCTATATGTTTTCACAATTATTTTATGAATAGGAAGTTCAAGTTTTTATTTTATTTTTTCACTTTTGATCAATTTAATGTGTCCTTGCTGAATAAAAAAAATAGATAATGTAGATCTGTGCCAGCAGCAGAGTCTTGTGCTCCTTTATTTTAGTTGTAGGTTTTATTTTATTAAATTCAGTAAGGATCAATGAGTTCAAACCAAAGGCTTCTGGGAAACAAGTGCAGGATTTTTTGAATTGTTCAACAACTAGTTCCAAAATCTAATTTAATTATACTGTTCAAAACATGATCTGAATAAACATCAGATAAAGGAAAGGTTACATAAGTATACAAGGAATCTCTTGTTTTTTCAGTTTTCTTTTGGGTTTGAACAAGAGCTGGGTTTGACTTTCAGTCCTAGCAAAACACTTAAGTGTTTTTCTAATAAGTACAATGTCCTGTGACAGATTATTGGATCAATGGGTGATTGTATTTGGATGAACCCTTGATCCCTCCAGTTCATCCAGTCAATATTGATATATTGTCTTGTACTGATACGCAATATGGCAAAAATATATGGAAACCAAAACACCATGCCAATAAGTGCATGTTGAGCATTTATTTTAAAAATGGGCACTTCCATTCAGGCACAAGAGCATCAGTGGAGTCAGATATTGATCTGGTTCACATTAGGTGTTCAAATTCATTCCAAATGTGTTCAGTGGGGTTCAGATTTGGGTTTTGTACAGGCAAGTCAAGTGCTAATCAATGGCTAAATCATTTTTTTTTATGGATCTCACTTTGCA
Source organism: Sinocyclocheilus grahami (assembly GCF_001515645.1). Classification (NCBI taxonomy): domain Eukaryota; kingdom Metazoa; phylum Chordata; class Actinopteri; order Cypriniformes; family Cyprinidae; genus Sinocyclocheilus; species Sinocyclocheilus grahami. Next base: position 290,267 of record NW_015505987.1, on the reverse strand, counting down.
CAAGGGTTTTGCAAGGGTCCTCCCCAAAGCATTGCCTAAAAGTGGGATGCGCACAATTCTCAAGAGTGTCATTGTGTTCTGTTGCATTAAGATCTTTCTTCAGTGGAATTAAAGGGCCTAGCCAAACATGCTATCAGAAGGGGGTGTCCACATACTTTTGGTCATGTAATGCCTCATCTTATATCTCCCATGTGAACAAGTGGTTTACATACAGATGGAAAGCTCTTTGTAATGCTCTTTTTTACTTTACTTGTAAACACATTTTATCATGTTATGGCTTTGTCTGTCTTGGCTAAATAGAGTGTTGCAGGAATGAGTCCTAAAACCCAGAAACATATTAAAGATTTTGTCCTTCCAATTCCATCGTTCTGAAGTCATTGGGTTTTTTGAATGGGCCATTGTTTAATGGTCTGAAATAAGGTCTGTGGTTAACGCAAGTAATTTTATCCTATGACATAAAATGCATCAGTAATTCACAGTCATGATTTACTATAGGCGTTTATGTGTCTGTTGCTAACAAGGGGCTAAATGGGACTACAGAAGTTGTCGGGGACATTGAACAGCTCGGCTATTTTAATATCGTTGATATACTGTTTTAGTTTTTGTTAATATTTAGAAATTTTTTTTTTACATTGTTTTCAATTTAATTTGAGTAATTTTGTTGTATGTTTTTGTAATTTGTGTGTTTGTTGCCTTTGCGACTAACTGAAAATCAGTTTTTGGTAACACTTTACAACAAGGTTCCATTAGTTCATGTATTAACTAACATGAACAAACAATGAACAATACATTTATTACAGTATTTATGCATATTTATGCATATTTTATATGTTAGTTCACCCAAAAATGAAAATTAGCCCGTGAATTACTCGCCCTCAAGGCATCCTAGGTGTATATGACTTTCTTCTTTCAGATGATTCCAGTCGGAGTTATATTAAAAATATAATTAGTCTTTGATCTTCCAAGCTGTTTAATGGCAGTCAGTGCAGAGGGTGTTGCAGTGCATCAGTCCAAAAGAAGTTAAATAAAGCACATCCATCCATATTAAAATTGCCTCACATCTATTTGAAAATCTGGAATCTGAGGGTGCAAAAAAATCCAAATACTGAGAAAATCGCCTTTAAATTTGTCCAAATTAAGTTCTTAGCAATGCATATTAATAATCAAAAATTAGGAAATTTACAAAATATCTTCATGGAACATGATCTTTACTTAATATCCTAATGATTTTTGGCATAAAAGAAAAATCGATCATTTTGACTCATACATAGTTTTTTTGGCTATTGCTAAAACTATACTCCAGCGACTTAAGACTGGTTTTGAAGTCTAGGGTCACATAAAAGACTGCCCAGTTTGTGGTTTTGTTTGGTTTTATTAATAATTTTTTGTTCTCTTTTGCAGGGACCGAGCACCATTTGTCTTAACCTCTGATATGGCTTACGTCATTAATGGAGGAGAGAGACCCACTAGCCGCTTCCAGCTTTTTGTTGACCTTTGCTCTCAAGCCTACAACCTGATACGCAAACACTCCAACCTCTTCCTCAACCTACTGTCTCTGGTATTATACAGCTCTGCACTGCATACAAAACAGTCATTTGTGTGTCATCCGTACGGACTTGTGTCAACATGAAAGTCTCTGTTGAAATGTTTTGCTGATTTAAGGTCATTGCACAACCCAAGGGAGAGGAAGCTGTTTGCATCATTTTCTTCATTCAGGACTTTTGTTGCTTTACTGTTTACTTGTTTATTGATCACTTTTGTATTTGTGTGTTTAACACAGATGACACAGTCCGGTTTACCTGAGCTGACTGGAGTCCAAGATCTTAAATATGTGTATGATGCTCTTCAACCTCAGACTACAGATGCGGAGGCTACAATTTTCTTCACAAGGTAAATGTTTTATTTTTTTGCTCATGGATTTATTTGTTTATTTAGCTCTCTACATAAAATGTTTACATGTCTCTGTATCTTTTTTCCTATAGGTTGATTGAATCTAGTCTTGGCAGTGTGGCCACAAAGTTTAATTTCTTCCTCCATAATCTGGCCCAGTTGCGTTTCTCTGGTCTTCCCTCCAATGACGAGCCAATCCTCTCCTTCGCTCCCCGGACATACACAATAAAGCAGGACGGCAGGATCCGAGATGCCTCCATATTTTCATTTCAGAAGAGATACAATCCAGACAAGCACTATGTGAGACTCATTTTTAAGAGGAGTTTATAAAGCAGTTTATATAATTTTTTTTGTAGTAATAACAAAAATGATTACAGATACTTAAAGAATATATTTTGTAAATATATTTAGTATCTTCCTTAGAAGGAAGAATTTTTTTCTAATTTCACCTGGTTTTTCACATATCTTTCAGACGTATGTTATACGGATCCTTAGGGAAGGTCAAAGTGAGCCGCAGTTTGTCTTCCGCACCTTTGATGAGTTCCAGGAACTGCACAACAAGTTGACCATCCTTTTCCCTCTGTGGAAGTTGCCGGGGTATATGAATTCACCTCTTGTACCATGGTTTGTCAAATCCTTCACTTCTATGTTCCTAAGAGTCTTTTTCTGTTTATAGATTTCCCAGTAAAATGGTGCTGGGACGTACACATATCAAGGATGTGGCATCCAAAAGGAAGGTGGAATTGAGCAGCTATGTGCACAATTTGATGAGGGGTTCAACAGAAGTCACCCAGGTGGGTGAAGGGACATTTTACATAAACAGTTGTTGCTTTAAAATGTTATTGTAAAATATCATTTTAGGCTTTTTTGTTGTTGTTGTTAATCTCCAGCAGTGATGAGGAGTCAACCAATTAAATCACTCAAATGAATATGCACTGATTTTAGTAACATTGTCTGAATTTTTCAAATGTTTTTGGAGTCTCTTACGTATAACAAGGCTGCATTTATTTAATCATAAACAACTGATCAATTTTTATCAATATAATGCATCCTTGCTTAAAGGGTTAGTTCAGCCAAAAAAGGTCCCCTAAGACCTTCGTTCATCTTCAGAACACAAATTAAGATATTTTTGATCAAATCCGATGGCTCAGAGAGGCCTCCATTGACAGCAACGCCACCCAAACTCTCAAGATCCTTAAAGGTACTAAAGACTTCGTTAAAACAGTCGACGAGACTACAGTGGTTCTTCAATAATTTTGTGACGCGACCAGAATATTTTTGTGCGCATAAACAAAGCAAAAATAATAACTTTATTCAGCAATCTCTTCTCTTCCCTGTCATTATCCTTATGCGGTTAACGCAGTAAGCACAGTGAAGGCTTCCGTGTTCTACGTCCAAACGCCGGCTCATTATTGGCCAAAGCTGCACATGTGAGCAGCGCGATGCATGCATGTGATGCTGATGCAGGAGCCGTCCAATAATGAGCCGGTGTTCTGACATAGAACTTGGAAGCGCTGGACGTAAACAATGTATGAGAATGACACAGAAGAGAAGAGGTTGTTGTAGTCACACTGTAGTCACGTCGACTGTTTTAACGACGTCTTTAGTACCTTTATGGATCTTGAGAATTTGGGTGGCGTTGCTGTCAATGGAGGCCTCTCTGAGCCATCGGATTTGATCAAAAATATCTTAATTTGTGTTCTGAAGATGAACGAAGGTCTTAGGGGTGTGGAACGACATGAGGGTGAGTAATTAATGACAGAATTTTCATTTTTGGCTGAACTAACCCTTTAATATAAGTAATACTTTTGTTCTGAAAAGTCTTACTGATGTCAAACTTTAGAACAGTGGTGTAAATAAATGTGACTTGAGTTGAATTTTTTGTTTTTCTATTTCTTAGTGTGATCTTATCTACACCTTCTTCCACCCTATTGCGAGAGATGACAAGACCGAGGGGGTTGAAGGACTCTCAAAAACTCTAGGTATGCGCGTCATATTTAAAATGTTTGCATTTTTCATTTTTAAATTATTCAAATAATTAATTGTACATGCTAAGGTTCTTTTTTTAAGAAAATCTCATGTATATTGTCATCTGCTTAGAGTTTTGTGTATTTCAGAACTTGTGTTTTTTCAAGATTAGGGTTTAACGCACCACATTATCCTGATTGTTTTCATATATTTGATGTTCATTTGGCAGATATTCCTCCAGTGAGTCCCACCACTGGCCGCGTGGAGGGTGAGGTGAAGCTGTCAGTGTCCTACAGAAACAGCACGCTCTTCATCATGGTCATGCACATTAAAGACCTGGTAAGAAATAACAATAGCACATGTCTTCAACCCCCAGTTTCTGTTCATTCCAAAATCTCATCCGTTTTGTTCTCCCAAACACAGATGTCAAATGACGGAGCAGACCCAAACCCTTATGTGAAAACATACCTTCTCCCAGACCCCCACAAAACCTCCAAACGCAAAACAAAGATCACGAGGAAAACTAGGAACCCGACATTTAATGAAATGGTAACCAAAACCTACCTATTGAACCATGCATGATTAGTTCTGCTTTATTCTAAAGCTAATAAACAGCTTCCTTCTTTCTTGGTTCATAGCTGGTGTACAGCGGCTACAGTAAGGAAACCCTGAAGCAAAGGGAGCTTCAACTGAGCGTGCTCAGTGCAGAGTCTCTGCGAGAGAACTGCTGTTTGGGTGGCATCACCCTCAGCCTTAAAGACTTTGACCTGAGCAGAGAGACTGTCAAGTGGTACAAGCTCACCACAGTGCCCTACTTTTAGATCCAACGATTCCTGCCCACCAGTCTTCCACGAAAGGTGATGTGACTGCAGCAAGTGCCCTTCAAATTCCCCCAGCATCCCTCTCTCTCTCTCTCCCTCTCTCTCTCTCTCTCTCTCTATGACACTAATCAAGGTTGAGTCCTTGTTGAAAGAATGAATCCACCTAACTTTATGTGTGAAATCAATATTCGTGTTCTGTACATTTGGAACTTGGACCAAACGGCTCACTTATAAAAGAGTTTATATTATATTAGAATATATATAGAGAGATTGACACTTGTATTTTTAAAACTGCTCATTTTTACACTTTCCTTTTCTACATATGCAAATAAGAAACATTAAAAGGTCTGTAAGGTTTTGAGCTATCAAAACAAGCACAGCAGAGTTCACTGTGCTTTTGATAACGTGCCAACTGAACTGAACAAACTCGCGACCACTTCCCTTTATGGAACAATAACAGGGTGCCTTCACACGCTCTCCTTTCATTTTCGCTCTTCTCAGTACATTCGTGGTTTAAAAAGGCCCTGTTTTGTAAGATAATGTAGTATGTGCTTCCCATGGAGTGATCTGAGTTGGTCAAGCGATTGTTTTAATGGCACCAATGAATTTGTATAATGAACAAGGGAACGGCACCGGTGGCTAAAAGCTACTGCAAGAACTCAGCTGAATCGTAATCTATGAGTTTACCAGGCATTAAAAAAAAAAAAAAAAAAGATGTACAAGATTGTCATCACTCACTCTGAAAATAGTGACTTGATTCGCTGTTTTATGACTGATGAAAATACATTTTGAATGGATATTAACATGGCCAGTTATTTATTGGTTATCTTAACCTGACCGAATCAATGTTTGCTGTAATTCTGTCTCTATTAAGGAAAATTAAATGTTTTTGAACACCTCTCTGTATACTTTGTTCTGAGGTTTCAGTAATGGATAGAAATATACTTGAACCAGTAGGGGGCAGGCAAGAAACACACAACTATTGAATATTATAATTTGCAAGTATTTTCATAAAGAAGTTCTCTTTTTCCCCCCCATTAACTTGTATAGTTGTATCCAGTTTTCCTCTTGCACTTTCATATTTTTTTTCATAGTTATTTTTATTTTATTATTATATTATTATAAGTAGGTTTAATAGTCTTATCATTGATGAAGACAAGTTCATTTTATGCTGTGATCTCCAGTGTTATTTTAGTATTATCTATATACTATTATAGTAATTATTCATATTTTTGAATTAGCTTTTTTTTTATTTTCATTTGAATGTTTTTAAGTTTTAAGTAATTTTTTTATGTGCTTTTGTCATTTTTATTTTTATTAATTATATTTAACATTTTTTTAAAATTCAGTTTTAGTAATTTACGCACTTCAGCTTAAAATAGTTTTTAGTTTGTTGCCAAAGAAACATTTCAAATTTGTTAACTTTAGGTTTTTCTTCTGATACTTTAATTTTATTTTATTTCAGCTTAATTTAAATGAATAATTTGAATAGTTTTAGGTAACAATAACAATACTGGTGATTTGTGGCTAAAGCTGCCAGTTGAAGATGTGCAAGAACACATCTTAAAGGGATAGTTCACCCAAAAAAGAAAATTCTTTCATCATTTACCCATGTTGAGTAACTATGGAGATTGTGTTGTTCCAAACCTGTATGATTTAGAAGTAAATGGTATCCAAAACGGTTTAGTTCCCATTCCCGACATTCTTCAAAATACAAATCTTTTGTGTTCCACAGAAGAAAAGTCATACGTTTAAAATGATACGAGTGAGAGTAAATGTTAATGCATTTTTCATTTTGTGGTGGACTATACCTTTAAAGCTTTGACCCTCACACACTAATGATTTCTGCTGAGGTGTTTGTGTGAACCTTAGGGACTCTTGTGGTGTGGCCCAGGTGTGCTTCGTCATTGGCAGTAAAATTATAAAGGTCTAAAAGGCCTGACCTCAGATCTGCCAGCGTTATACCACCTCATTAAACAGGCTGTTGTTGTGAGAAAGCATCTGGAGAGAAAGAGAAAAACAGTCAGGCCAGTGCACACATTTGCTTCGTCTCCAGAGCGAGGGCTTACTGATGAAGAAGTATGCATGATCTGACACTAGGTTTTGCTCCTTGACAGTCACACAGGGCTGCTGTAGATATACATTTTGGATTTTTGGGGATAGAAAAACAGTGCAAAGGGATAGAGATGATAATGAATTCCATCCGCTTCCAGTCAAATAATACAATGGTAGATTAAAATCATTCATATGATTTGTATTTGACTGTATTTTATTCATTTTACTTGACTTTGCGACCTGTAATGTAATTGTCACAAAATACTGTACATATATTCGCCTTGTCACAAATATTTGTACCACAGTAATGCACAGGAAAATGAA
>NW_015505987.1:282149-282852 GCF_001515645.1 Sinocyclocheilus grahami | reverse complement strand
AAACCTGTTGCTTCATGATATTTCTCAAGGGACAACAAACCGTGCATCACTGGGCTACGCAGCGTGTGGGCGTGGTTTGCTGCGAAAGAGGGCGGTGCCAATATGAGTGACACAGAAGCGATCAAATCAAAGGTCGCAGGGTTGCAGGGCTGGAGATATTTGTTTATAGTGGAGTGTTTTCATAAGTTGGAGTCGTTTGTCACAGGCACACGTTCATTCGGAGGTGCTGTGAACGGGACTTGGTGATCATGTGGACCGTCGCTCAGAGTTAACGCTCACATATCTGGGAAGATGTGGTCAGCAAACTTCAAACATCAGCCGATACATTACTACAGAGAAAACAAACCAAGGGACGAATATCAGAATACGTGACCGCGTGTTGCTTGAGGATGGAAGGGAGCGGAGCGGAGCGGACCGCGCTGCGGCGGTTCGGGGACAGCGGCATGATGCTTCTGCCCTGGACTAAACAGATCCTGACGGTGCTGTGGGAACACTTGCGACTGCTGGTCCAGGTCATCTGCTGCACTTTAATGACGGGTAAGTCTGCTTTTACTGATTCTTATATTTGCATTGAAATGGTTTGCTATCCTTATGCTTTGCCATTGCGGGATTACATAATTATATTTACAGTATAGATGCACTTATCTATAATAATGATGGAGATCGCTGTATAAATATATTATTCTTATAGAATAAAAGTGCA
>NW_015505987.1:279631-281487 GCF_001515645.1 Sinocyclocheilus grahami | reverse complement strand
GAGTTCCCACTCCAGAGCTGTCCTGTCCAGTCTGGTCGGCGATGAACTCTGTTGCTCCTTAGTGGACGACCTTGTGTCCCACGCAACAGAGTGTCTCAATGACACTGAAGATCTCTATATTGGAGATCACTCCATGTGGAAACATGGATACGACTGGACCATATTAGGAGGATCCGAGAGGAAATGCGCAGAGAACACCTGCACGTTTACTGCACATGTGTCCGGGTTTTCTGCAAAGGAGTTTGTAAAGCATCAGAAGCCCATCGGTGATCCAGATTCATGTAGTTCATCTACAGAGGATGTTCAAGCTCCATGTCAAGTGCAGTCAGTCGGTCAGTTCTCAGACAGTGAGTTCAGCTGGGGAAGCACAGACAGCTCTTGTTTTGAAGGAGAACGGGAGGAGAATGACAAACTCTGGGACCTTCTAACCAGCTCAACGGATCCATATCACCCTCTACACTTCAAGGCATGTTTGTCCAGTGCGGTTCCTGAAAAAAGCAAAACACAGGTGGTTTCGAAGGCTGAAAGTCCCACTGTATCACATTCCACTGTGTCTACAGGCTCCGATTCTTCCAAACCAGGTTCTGAAGATGACGAAGAAGAGGCCTTATGGAGGTCCCTCTCTCAGAATGATGACCCATATCATCCACTGAATTTCAGAGCCCCTCTTCAAAGCTCACCAGCTACACCAATACCTTCAAAACATGATTCGCCCAGTGACAACACACAAAATAAAACCGATAGACTCTTAAAATCTTCAAGGCGCTCAAAGCCGCTGTTACCACCAAGTAAAGTTGCTCGCCATTGCTGCCACAAATTACCCGTTGAGACATTATCAGTGATGCCATGGGGAAGACATGTTGGTCTGACTGCTGTTCAGGGCAACCAGAGGAAATGTCCCACTTTTAAGAAGGTAATTATCAGTAGGTGCGGTCACTGTTATTCAGCGAATTTTTGCTATTGGGAATTTCGATTTCTCCATATAGAATTTGCCACAGGTTCAAGTTGGTCCCGCAGACTCGCCACACTGACCGTCAGAAAGCTGCTTGGTTTGAAAGTGATTTTTGCATGAGCTGTGCTTTATACATCGCAACACTATTGACAATAGACCATAGACCTTTTTGCCTGCAAATTTTTGCCAAAGATTCGCTAATCTGACCGCACCTTTACAGCGCTTTAGACGGCATGTCAGCTGACAGTCATTGCTTGATAACAGCATATTGCTTATGTTTTCCAGGTGAAATTTTCTCGCATCGTACAAGTCCACAAGATGCAAGCTTGGTCCTTTGCTTTTCAAGCATCTCGTAAGGGACCATGGGAGGAGTTTGCACGGGACAGAGACCGTTTCCGAAAGAGAATCAGTGAAACTGAGAAGGCCATTGGTTACTGTTTTAGTTTGTCACACAGGGAAAAGCTGTGGGCCTTTAAGGACAGCGTACAGAAGAAGTAACCAGCCCTTGATCTGCAAAAAGTGGTTTCCGATTGTAATTATTGATCTTATAGTTCCCTGGCCAGCCTCTAGACTGATATATTGACTTAAATTGACATTTATACCTCACTGCTGTGTCCCAACACACATTGTACCTTGACCGCTACTGAATGTTACTACTGATTTATTTGCTATGCCTGACAGATTCTTCAGTGTGACTGATCTCACACACATTTATTTTTAACACAAATTGTTGATATGTTGGAGTACTAGACTAGTGTTTTTTTTATTTAAAGAGATAGTTCACCCAAAAATGAATATTCTGCCAACTTTTACCCTCATGCCATTCCACACCTGCATGACATTCTTATTTCTTTATGTGAAACACAAAAAAAGACTTTTTGAAAAATGACATGGCCTTTTTTTT
>NW_015505987.1:277147-278743 GCF_001515645.1 Sinocyclocheilus grahami | reverse complement strand
TTTATTGAATGTACAGTTGTTTCCTTGCACACCGTGTCCTGGCTCGTTTTGTTTTGGTTCATCTTACTAGTTCATTGTGTCTCAGACTCTGAATGTAGAGGTGCAGAGCTCCTTCGAGACCATCATGTGCAGCCCCTGTAAGAGAGGGTTAAAAACAAAGCGTGATGAAACTCTCTCCCTTGAGGAGAAATCAATTAGCATCTCCCCTCGACACATCAGCTGCAACACGAGCTTGCATGCTGCAAAGACAAGCAATCGTTTACGCAATCTTTCATGCTGCGACAGCAGACTGCAGGCCTAATTTAATGATGCTTTGTCCATGAGTTAATTAGATGGCATTTCAGACACATTTATTGATAATGTAAAGGTGGACACGTGCTATTACGAAAGCGTTTAACACTTATGAGCAGTAACAAGACTGACTGGTTGTAATTTACTTTTTGCTTGTTGAAGCAGTGCCTGTTTGAAAGCAACAGATTTGAGAGCAGTTTAAAGGAGGGTTGGTAGCTGGATGCATGCATGTGGCGCTGCTATGGTGTCTTCCTCTCCTAAGGTGCCTTCACCCAGGTGACCTTGGCCTCTAGGCAACCAAGCACAGCACTATTTGGCAATGAGAGGATTGCATTTGATTGCAGCAGGGGCTGGTGTGTTGTGGGAGGGCAGCCAGCATGGCCCCAGCCTCTATTACTCATCCTGGGGAGTCTAATGCTTGAGAAGTGGGATCTCTGGAGTCACAATTACAAAGCGCTGACTGCCTGATGCAATAGAGCAGTCAGCAGCCGCAGTGTGTGAGACAAAAAAAGAAAAAGGTATCAGACACATCTCATGTTGCAGAGAGAAATTCGAGCTTGGTTGGTTATTACATAGTCACTTTTAAATAGTACTGAATGTCAGAAATGTGCACAGTCAGTGTACATTTAGTGGTTAAAAACATGAATCATTACAAATGGTGATGGTTCCTTGTCTGATATGTAAAAAATATTTGAATATTCAAATTAGATGCAGCAGCTTCACAGAGTTATTTTGTGAATGTGAGTGAGAAGCCTACCGAAATCTTTTTTGGAGAAAATGTTTTTGGTAATTGTTTTGTGTTTGTGTTTGTATACAGTACTGTGCAAAAGTTTGCGGTCTGTAAAATTTTGTAATGCTTTTTAATTTTTTTAATGTTTAATGTGCATAAAATTTTTGAGGAAACTGTGATACAATTTTTTCATGATTCTTTGATAAATAGAAAGAAAAAAGAACAGCATTTATTTAAAATAGAAATCTTTTGTAAAAGTCTTTACTGTCAATATAATGTTATTACACATATATATATATATATAGTGCCTTACCCCTATTCATACCCCTTCATTTTTTTCACGTTTTATGTTGCTGCCTTATATTAAACTGCTTACTTTTTTCACATCAGTCTACACTCCATACACCATACTGACAAAGAAAAAAACTGATTTGTGGCAACTTTGCAAATTTATTAAAAAGGAAAAACTAAAATAAGTACATAAACTGCATTAATATAAGTGCATTCATATTCATATAGTGCATAAATAGTCATACCCTTAACTCAGTACTTAGTTGAAGCACCTTTATAGCCTC
>NW_015505987.1:275604-277137 GCF_001515645.1 Sinocyclocheilus grahami | reverse complement strand
ATGGTTTTAAATGGCGTGAAAATAGGCTGCTATTATTATTATTATAAGTTAAAGAAAATGCAAAACTGTATCAAGGTCAAGTTACAATACACCTCAATGTTTACATTTTTCTATATATAGATATATATTTGTTCAAAAACACTTCCATTAATACGTTTTACGGTCAGTAAGATTTTTTTTATGCTATTAATACATTTTTAATACTGTTAATTAATACTTTTATTCTGAAAGAACACATGAAATAAAAAGTGACAGTAAAAACATTTATGTTGTTGCAAAATCTTTCTATTTCTAATAAATGTTTTGTTCAAACATATCACAGTTTCTTCAAAATGATTAAGCAGCACAACAATTTTCAACTCTGATAATAAGAAATGTTTCTTAAACAGCAAATCAGATTAAAATGATTTCTAAAGGATCATGTGATACAGGATCACAGGATTTTTCTGAATATAATAAAATATCAACTTTATTTTAAATGGTAATAATATTTCACAATATTACTGTTTAATTTTGATCAAATAAATGCAGCTTTGGTGAGCATAAGAAACTTCTTTCAAAAACATTTAAAAATCTTACTGACCCCAAACTTTTGAGCAGTAGTGCATATGTTGAAAATTACGTCCTACAAAACAGATGCTGTTATAAGATGTTTGCTACATTTGACTTCACTGATCATTGCAGTTTGTACTTGAATGACAGCAAGTCTTTTGCTTTCCAGAACATTTTTTTTATGTACACTATTACTCTGCAAATGTTCTGTTATCACATCCTGCGTTTATTGAATGTACAGTTGTTTCCTTGCACACCGTGTCCTGGCTCGTTTTGTTTTGGTTCATCTTACTAGTTCATTGTGTCTCAGACTCTGAATGTAGAAGAGTTGTCCATAAGCCACACTTGCTGTGTGCATACGGTCATTGTCCTGTTGGAAGGTGAACCTTCTGCCCAGTCTGAGGTTCTGAATGCTCTGGAGTCTGGACTACGTTTTCATTAAGGTTATCTAAGTATTTTGCCCTGAAAAAGGTTTGAATAGGGTTTGAATCTTTATTTAGCTGCCTCTCTATAAAATCAGTCTGCCATCAAAATCAAACCAGATTGCTAAAAGCTGTTATTATACCAGAGAATGAGCGATCTATTTTAGTGTAGCCTGCATACATTTCTTGAAATTCTTTTTTGGAACAGCAGCTCTCTGTATGTTCACACAGGATGTTACATGTGCCACAAATGAAGTAACCAGAGCATAAACTTTGATTTCAAAGAGTGGCACAGTTCATCTCTCTTCAGTGGTTCGCTGTATGTGCTGCATGACAACAATCACAAGGTGGCACCCTTGAGCATGTGTTGTATCCATCTTCATTATATTTATATTTACATTTCATTTACATTTAGTCATTTAGCAGACGCTTTTATCCAAAGCGACTTACAAATGAGGACAATAAAAGCAGTCAAAACTAACAAAAGAGCAACAATATATAAGTGCAAATGACAAGTCTTGGTTAGCCTAACGCAGTACACATAGCAAGGTGTGTGTAT
>NW_015505987.1:262654-274161 GCF_001515645.1 Sinocyclocheilus grahami | reverse complement strand
TATATATATATATTATACACACACACACACACAGAGAGAAAAACCGGTAGATAGAATAGAAAAATAGAAAGCTAGTGTTTTATTTTTAATAAAAAAAGAGAAGATAAATATAGATAAAGTAGAATTAAAATAGAATAGAAAGTGCTAGAGTTAGAGGGTCAAATAAAGGTTGAACAGATGTGTTTTTAGTCGTTCGGCTCATTAAAGATTAATCTTGCAGCGGCATTTTGGATTAATTGTAGAGGTTTGATAGAAGTGGCTGGAAGACCTACCAAGAGAGCATTGCAATAGTCCAGCCTGGATAGAACAAGAGCTTGAACAAGGAGTTGTGTTGCATGTTCTGAAAGAAAGGGCCTGATCTTCCTAATGTTGTATAAAGCAAATCTGCAGGACTGGCCAGTTTTAGCAATGTGGTCTGAGAAATTCATCTTATCATCAATCACAACTCCAAGGTTTTTAGCTGTTTTTGCAGGAGTTTTGGTTGAAGAGCCTAACTGGATGGTGAAATTCTGATTATGTGATGGGTTTGTTGAAACCACAAGCAGTTCTGTCTTAGCCAGGTTGAGTTGAAGGTGATGGTCCGTCATCCAACAAGAAATGTCTGTTAGACATGCTGAGATGCGAGCACCTATCGTCAGATCATCAGGATGGAATGAGAGGTAGAGTTGAGTGTCATCAACATAGCAGTGATATGAAAAGCCATGTTTCTGAATGACAGAACCTAGTGATGCCATGTAGACAGAGAAGAGAAGTGGTCCAAGAACTGAGCCCGGAGGCACCCCAGTAGCTAGATGTTGCGACTTGGACACCTCACCTCTCCAAGATACCTTGAAGGACCTATTTGAGAGGTAAGACTCAAACCACTGGCTTGCGGTTCCTGAGATGCCATTTTCCAATAGGGTTGACAGGAGAATCTGGTGGTTCACCGTATCAAAAGCAGCAAACAAATCCAGCAAAAAAAAAAGTAATAGAAGAAAAGTATAGAAGATTTGGAAGCCAATAATAATTATATTATATAATAATAATAATAATAATTATATCCAGTAAAGCTTCCGGGCTGTAACACATTTATATATATATTTTTTTTTCACAATTTGAATTAAAATATGAAACTACCAAAATACAACCAGACTACAACGATCTTTTAATTTTAATTACAAATATATGTAAAATAAATATATTAATTTGTAGATAGATAGCCTAGCTAGATTGTAAGTAAAATATAAATCTCAAGGTTTTTTTTATTGTGTGCTCTTTTACATTCACTATGCATCATAGGGACTTCAGTAAACTTACCAAAAAATTTAATTGAATTTATTAAATTATTTTTATGAAATTGTATTTAAATAATCCGACTGTGAAAATGCTAATTATGTATGCAACATACTTCATCCTCTGAAGAAATATAAGGAACTTTATGAACCATTGCAATATGAACAATATGAGCAATTGGAAACATGGCACAATTGTTTTTTATTATTTAAGTAACACTTGGGTGCAACCTCTTGGGCGGCAAGGAACAGCTGTCACAGGAACTTCTGGAACTACGATGACCAGTGACTGGGCATTTTGGGACAAGACGTGGAGGGCAGCTGAGCGAAGAAAAACTGGGAAAACTCTGTGTCTTAAACCGGTGGTTCCCAACCCTGGTCCTGGAGGCACCCCAACACTGCACGTTTTGCATGTCTCCTTAATCAAACACACCTGATTCAGGTCATCAGCTCATTAGTAGAGACCCTAAGACCTGAATTGGTGTGTCAGAGAAAGTAGACATGCAAAATGAGCAGTGTTGGGGTGCCTTCAGGACCAGGGTTGGGAACCACTGTCTTAAACCATGAATGGAGAAGGATTTCATCCAATCCAATCCAATCTACCAGCTTGGATTCTGCTGCAGGAGATGCTTAATCAGATGGCAGCATTCTGTGCAGAACAATGGCAGAGAAGAGATGGGAGTCAAGTTATAACCTTGAACTTTATACCTGCTGTCTTTATAATAAGCTGTAAGATTTGAAAATGAAAACCTCTTGGATCAGATATTACTTTTCCAGCCTTTTTTGTTCTCTTTTGAATGAATTTTACCATTTGCCACAACCGATCACCACCAGCAGGTCATTGGTTTCTGGAAAGCACTCCCAGTGACCATATACTAGCAGGTTTCCCGTGGTACCTGCCCTTCATGTCCACTCAGGTGGGAAGTATGCTGGTGTGCCTGAAGGAATAACGAAAATATTTAACTAGTCACTACATTTAAATTCCTAAACTACAAGTTTGATGCATAATACATAACCCAGAATATGTCATATCCAGATTCTCTCAGCAGATCCCCACACCTGAAGTCAATCAGTTTGACCATGTTTTTCGGGGTTGAAGCAGGTTGTCCAGCTTAATATCGCAGTGAAACACTCCACGGTGATAGCACATGTGAATGTGCCATAGGCCATGTCCTCGTGTTGCTCACAAAGTCCACCTTCACACAGTAAGAAACGTTCCAAGACCAGGATGTAGTGGTCAGGCTGGTCCTGCTGCCAGTCCAGCAGCCAAATGAACCCTGGAATGTTGGGGCCCATTTTAAGCAGAAATTAAAAGGCTGACCTCTAATGGAAGGGGTAAGGGATGAGCAGGCTAGAAAAAAAATTATGATTGTTAAATGGAGGAGCTTTCTGAAATAAGGACAAATGTTCTATGTTTTAAATTTAAAGCTGTGAGAGAAAAAAAACCATTAGAGGGCATAGACGACTTACAATGATATGTATTCCTTGTTCTTTAGCTTTCTGGCCATTTTCACTGACACAAACAATTTGCTATAGTGAGTTAAAACAGTTAAGTATTATTATTGTTACTATTTTAGTTGTTTATATTAACAATTCTTAGTCAAATGCAATAAAAAGTTTACATAATATATAAGTGGATTTGATATAGACAGAGGGAGATCAAATAATTTGCTATAGTGAAATAAAAAATGATTACTATTATTATTAAACAATTAACATTTATTTCTGAAATAAAACTATTTGCTAGCTAAATATTGTATGTAAAATAATGAAAATAATGAGACCTCAAGACCATAAGTGTTTCCCTTCATAGACTGCGCCGTATCTTGAGGATCACCGAGCATGGCTCAAAATGTCTATTAAAAGATAAATAATTTTAGTTAACGTGAAATTTCAAACACTGACAGCGGTGTGTGCAAATGTCTGGGGTTATGGCAGTAAACCCACCCTCAACTGTCATGCCACTTTGTTAACTGAAGCTGGACTGACTGGTCCAGAAGGGGTTTGGAGCTGATTTGCAGGGGAAAGGACTTCAAGACCCCTGAAAGCTTGGTTCTCCTCTTGCTGACCCAGACTCAGCTTCTCAAAACACTCCTTCCTTGTATCAGTAACTAATAACTTTTGCTTTATACTTACACGCCTCTAGGTGTCACAATACGATCACATCAAAATATTGAGTGAACCTTTTATGTATTGGCATCCCTAATAAATAATCTTGGCAAATGATCCACGCCTACTGTGAAGATCAGAAAGAAAATGTGTTAATATACATTGTTTAAACATATGTTTAATATGACTGAATCAACCTGCTACACTAATGAAAGTCATTTTAAGTGGTTAAAGTAGAAATAACGTAGGCTAACAACTGCACAATATATTTTATTGTAAATTTGTAAAGTAACTATTAATAATACAACAGGCAGGTTGCCAAGTCTGTGGAACTGTTGCAGATTTAATTTTATTTTTTTCATTTAAATGTTTTAGTTTTGAAATGTTGTTTTATGCATTTGTCATTTGTATTTCATTTATTTCATTTTCTTAAATGTGTGTATATATATACAGTATTTATAGAGTTTTAGCTTTTAGTTTGAATGACTTTTTCTTATTTGTAAGTCGCTTTGGATAAAAGCGTCTGCTAAATGACTAAAAGTAAAGTAAAGTAAAAGATGGTAAGTGGAAACATGTATTCTGGCTACTATTTCCTATGGAAACACTGAGGGAATTTACAACTGAAGTAGTATGTCCACACAAATAACACAACCACAGGAATTCCAAGCAGGATAGATATAAATAAACAATCACAACAAATAAACGAAATACAATAAAAATAAATAGATAATCAGTATATATTGCAATTTAAATAATGTAAAGAGTTTTAAGACACTCTTCTTTCAGTGCTTTACGGATTAAAATAAAGTTTCAAGTCGTTTTTAAATGCCACAAAACTTTAACAAATCTACATTTGTGTAAATAAAGCTTACCTAACCTATGGATAAGACGCGGAACTGTATGCGTTTATATTACACAGACCTGGCAACCCACAGGCTATTCTGCAACAAAGAATCACACAGTTAGCAGAATCTAATAAATAAATAATCGTTGAAAGACATGCATAGGGAACATTCAATATATTGGAACACCAAGCACTACAAAACAAATACAGACACAAAGTGTTGACTAAATCTGTTTTGACTAAAAATTACAATTATTATTATTATTATGATTATACGATCTCTCAAGAGCGTGAGCAATGGGTTTCTCTACGTTGCAGGACGATAGTCTGTATTGTAAGGAATTTATCTTTATTTTTATTTTTTTATCGGCCAACCTGCACTGAAAGCCAAGTGCAAAGTTAGCCCTCCCCTTTAATCGCCTTTAGCCCGAGCTCTGGTCGCTACAAGGAGGACAGCGAGGAGGGAATATGAGGTAGACGGGACTTTACACGGGAATAATGGCGGCGCCGCTCCGGCGGGACACCTTACCTGAGAACTACTGTTATGGGGTGTGCAGCGACGGCAGGGTCTTTTTCATAAAGTGAGGATATATGTTTTATATGGCATTAGAAAGAATTTCTTTCTCATACCGTTCGAGTGTTTCCCAGCCAATTGCATCGCTAACAGGTGGTTTGTTTTCCTGCCAGCGATGAGACGAGAGGCACTTCTTGGCTTCATCCCTGCACTGGTGAACCTGTCAATTCTGGACACATGATCCGATCCGGTAAATGCATTTATGCTTCCATTTAGCTTTAGAGATTTCAGCTTTTAAGTGTTATTTCGTGGTGCATGCGCATTAAAGAATAAATGAATGCTAAAAGTTTCGCAAACGTGCTATTTTTCTTGCCTCCTAGATCTACCCACAGGTTGGGAGGAAGGATTTACGAAGGAAGGAGCGAGTTTCTTCATTGAGTAAGTGGATGTGTTTACAGTAATTACCCCTCACTGCGGTCCTGTAGTGCGTCAGGTGAATTACAGGTCATAAGCGGGCTTAATATGGCTGTGCTTGTAGTCTTGCTCCTGATCAGGAAAGAATGAATAGTGAGAATTGTGCATGAGGGGTATCAAAGGTAAGAAACATGCATCGTTATTGTCTTTGAAGCCTGGCATTGAAGAACAAAGTCTTCAGAACAGAACAGGTGTACACGCCCCCTTTCAATTTACAGTTGATGTCTCATGCTGGCTTGGTCTCAAAACCCGAGCTAATTCCACGAAATGCTATTTAGATGAAGCTGAGTGTCTTTCAAGGATGCTTTATGCAGGCACAGTAAGAGCTTAAGTGTTGAAAATGGTAGAAACTAAAGTTTCAAATACTTGTGCGCTGTATACCTAAAAATATCTTCAGTGTAAGATTTCTGTTATACTGTGTACATGCATTATGAATATGTAAGTTATTTTGACCTTCTGGTATTGCATGTCTGAAGGCATTTGCGGCATTGGTTCTTATGCAGGTGTTTGTTTGCAGCAGTCGAACAGATTTAGTGATACGTTACAGATCAGTCAGTGGCTCTCGCTACTGTGGATTCCTATTGAAATGACTGCATTTATTTTTGGCCGAAAATTCCCCTCCCCATTGTTCAACACAATTTCAACACAATTCAACACAATAAGGCCGCCCATAGAAGGTAAGATAGTTCCTTCAGTATTTCTGCTATAATTATGAATAACTATGCTAGAATTATTTTATAAACAAAAGTTAAAGATGAATTAATAATAATAATAATATGAATTTCATTAATATTAATTTGTATAATTTTAAGTCATCCTGCAGCCTTCTTGGAAGTTTGCTGAGGCCCTCTAGTCCAGTCCTCTGATTGAGAACCTCTACTATAGACTGACTTGGCCATAGCAGTGCATCTCGAAAGAAAAACCCCCTAAAATTATAGTCTCTTTTTTGGATGTTTGTGTTGGTATTGAGCCCTCATCTCATATTCGGATCTGTGCGAGGTGTGTGTTTAATCTGGCTTGTAGTACTCCACATTTGAATCTCAATCTCTTCCAGTGATTTCTCATATCCTCAGAGTTGGCTCAGGGTCTATGGATGAGTGGAAGAAATCTCTGAATAAACATAGTTGGAGTCACTGTCAGGCTGTCTAGAATTTAACTCATGAAGTGCTGATTTGGGGATGAATTTGGCATTAAGCTGAAGGTCACATCAGCACAGATGCAAAGATGATGATCATATACTTGCAGTCGGAGCTGTGATCTTGAATATGAAAGAGCGAAAGACAGTCAGATAATGCTTTTTTGTCTGCAGGACTGTATGTATTTGCTAACAAATCCAAAATGCATCACATGACATTCACGTGCCAGTCTGTTTGAGGATCTCGCATTGGGTGGAGCCTGTTTGATTAAAGACAAACAGGATGCAGTAGTGACTTCCAACTGTAGCTCACCTGACTGACTCTGGATAGTGTGACTTTTAATGTGATTAGAGAACACAAAGCTGAATGAATCTAAAAGACACAGGGGTTGGACAAAATAATGCAAGCACGCATTATTATAGGGGTTAATATCATTTTGTGTAGGCTTAAACTTAAAAAAATTTTTTTTTTTGCAATTATCATTTATTTATCTCTCTGGGTTGTCTTTCAGTATATGTATTCAGCAGTGTTTAATACAAGCCGTTGAGTGAAATGGGGGACTTCTCCGACTTCCAAAAAAAGGCAAATCATGGGAACCCATTTAAGCAGGAGCTTCTCTAACCTTAACAGCCCAATTGTTTAGTGTTTTAAGAACAACAGTCTTTATGATTATGGCTGTGCACACAAAGCGTGGCAAGACTTTATCCGCACAGCAGAATAGCGGGTGAAAACTGAAAGTGAATGACAGGGTCCATCGATCACTAAGAAGGATTGTGTTCAAACAACACAGAACTTCTGTACAGCAAAGCTCAGTATTCACATCGAAGACCCTGTTTCCACAAAAAGCGACAACAGAGAACTTCACAAAGCCAACATCCATGAAAGAGCTGCAATTGAAAAACATGGTGTCATGATCATAAAGCTTGCACAGTTGGTTCAGTATATGTATTCAGCAGTGTTTAATACAAGCCGTTGAGTGAAATGGGTGACTTCTCCGACTTCCAAAAAAAGGCAAATCATGGGAACCCATTTAAGCAGGAGCTTCTCTAACCTTAACAGCCCAATTGTTTAGTGTTTTAAGAACAACAGTCTTTATGATTATGGCTGTGCACACAAAGCGTGGCAAGACTTTATCCGCACAGCAGAATAGCGGGTGAAAACTGAAAGTGAATGACAGGGTCCATCGATCACTAAGAAGGATTGTGTTCAAACAACACAGAACTTCTGTACAGCAAAGCTCAGTATTCACATCGAAGACCCTGTTTCCACAAAAAGCGACAACAGAGAACTTCACAAAGCCAACATCCATGAAAGAGCTGCAATTGAAAAACATGGTGTCATGATCATAAAGCTTGCACAGTTGGAGCACCAAGATGAACTTCAACATCTGCCCTGGCCAATACCTGTCAAACCACTGTGGGCAGTCTTAGAGAGAAGAGTGAAAAGCCAATTCCCTCTCCTCCAATATCTCTGAAGAAACGGTGAGATTTTCTGATAGACAACATTCAACTGGAGGCTATACAGAAGTTGTATGAATCTATTCTAAGAAGGTTGGAAGATGTGTTAAAGGAAAATAAAGAAATGTTGCCTGTTTCCCAGGTGTTCATATTATTTTGTCCAACCTGTACCTGTGGATTGCAATAAATATAAACCGATTGAACATTTTCAATTTAATTTTCATTAAAAGCATGGGCCCACCTTTCAAGCAGGGACCAGAATATGTTGTGGCAGTATTTCTTTATCCTTTTATACATTTTTTAACCTCTCATGATCCCAGACCCAACAGAGAATTAATCTAACAAACATTCAAGGGGTTGAATCAGGTTCATGGCAGAGAATTTAAACATTATGATCATATTTTCAAAAGCTATGGCTAGTTATACAGGCCGCCAATGACATTCGTGCATCCAGCAGCAGGAGTTGTGCAATAAAGAGGAAATAAACTTGTGATCCTCTGGATCAAGTAAATAATTAACTTTAATAAGTTGCTGAAAGTGAGCTGTGTTCTTTATGAGGGAATGCTGTCTTTACTCAGGGTTTGACATAGATTTAATATGTATTGAGACTGATGATCTGCCTATCTGCTGATTATTGTGGGGCTGAGAGATGGGCTCTGAAAAATGCTGGCAGCACTTGATGAAGCACATCTGATGCCTATTGTGCCTTGTCATCGCTGCCATAAATCCAGTGTTGTAACTTTCCTTGGGGGAAGAGGAGTCCCTAGTTACAATGTGATATTGAATATATATATATATATACCAGCTGGACTCAAATGAAGGTGTAGAACCATCTCAAGGATGATCAGAAGAAATGGACAGCACCTGAGTTAAATATATGAGTGTCACAGCAAAGGGTCTGAATACTTAGGACCATGTGATATTTCAGTTTTTCTTTTTTAATAAATCTGCAAAAATGTCAACAATTCTGTGTGTTTCTGTCAATATGGGGTGCTGTGTGTACATTAATGAGGAAAAAAATGAGCTTAAATGATTTAGCAAATGGCTGCAATATAACAAAGAGTGAAAAATTTAAGGGGGTCTGAATACTTTCCGTACCCACTGTATATATATGTGTGTGTGTAAATATACAGTAATATAAATGAAATAATTTAGAAAATATGGAGTTAATTTTTTTAAATGATTTTGAAAGAAGCCTCTTATGCTCACAAATTTTTTTCATATGCATTTATTTAATCAAAAATATAGTAATATTGTGAAATAATATTACCATTTAAAATAACTGTTTTCTATTTAAATGTATTTTAAAAAGTAATTTATTCCTGTCAACCCTCTATGCAAACAATTCTCATGTTCGTTGTAAATATTTTTTGTTTACTCACGAAATCAGCTTATTTTTGTTATATGATCTGAAAGTACACTTTTAACATCAATCAGTTAAGCATTTTTAAATAAATAATAAATGAATATTACTCACCCTAAACTATTAAACGTTAGTGTAATTTCTCTCCTTGCATCTGCCATCTTGGATTGATATTTTTTCCCCAGAGTCCGATACAGTGCATTATGGGACTGTATTCAGTGAAAACACCTTATTGCTACTACATGAACCTTTGCAGTAAAACTGCTAACTTTGCAATGTATTGACTCCCCCCCCCACACACACTTGGTGTTGGTTTACGCTGATTCTTTTTTATCAGATAGTATGTCATGTAAAACAAGATTTTTTTTTTGATGATATCCGCACTATTTTATTTTCTCCATGCAAAAAAGATTAGGATTGGTCCTCATTGTTTCACCAGTTGGGCGAGATGCAGCAAAGCAATAATTGATTAAAGCCATCTGTCTTGATTCAAACAACATTTTCACTTTCAGTGTGGACAGATCAATTACTGATTAGGTCACTGTAATTTTGTCCAAAAACTACACATTTCATAAACGGAGCGCAGCTTTGCAAACAAAGTGCAGGCGTGCCAAAGGAACCTACTATGCTTCTCAAACAGAAATCTTAAATATCTTCAGTGCAAACTTTCCTCAGGAGCACTTATTGTAGTCTTTTGGCAGACTGGTAAACACCCATTAACACTGACTCCCAGTGTGCAGTGCACATGAGCCTAGCCAGTCTGTAGTTACCCTAACAGTCAGCAGGGGGTGTATATGGGAATCTGACTAGAAGAATACAGTGTATTCTCAATGAGTCACGATTTTGGTTCTCAACAGGTTTCGATCATAATGTTATGGATGTTACCGATCATTTCAGTTCTATAAATGTAGAATCATATCTCATGAGTGTAGTACATGCTTACCACAAATAAATAATTAATACTTTTTTTATGAACTGTTTGTGGTTGATTTCAAGCTCCATAGCAACTAAATGATTAATCATGCACAGCTTAGACCCTTAGGATATGAAACAAGGATGTTTCTCTGGCCTAAAGGGGGGCGTGAGCCAAGCAGCTCAGTGTGGTTCATATTAATGAATCTCTTGTTAAATAAATGATAAATGATAAAGATGAGTGAGCTGTCTTGAGCTTTTACATATTAATGTGCCTCCAGGCTGTGAGAGTGGGAGAAGCCCACTGAGCACATTGTCTTTGTAACTTGATTCTCAGATCCTGTCTTTACTGTAACACTTGAGTTACACCTTTATCGCCTAGGGAGTGTGAGAGTTACGTGTGTTTTTAGAGTTAAAGTCTGTGTGGACCTAGTATTTTTTTTAAACAATTGTTTGACAAGTTATGTGACGAAGAAAATTTGTAGACTGCAAGCACTGAAATGGTTGATATTGAGAGATAATGAGTATGAGGAACATACTCATTATACAACTGTAACGAATCAGCTCATGAGGAAATATGAATAATTAACCATAACTAGTTA
The DNA here is from genome assembly GCF_001515645.1 of Sinocyclocheilus grahami. Classification (NCBI taxonomy): domain Eukaryota; kingdom Metazoa; phylum Chordata; class Actinopteri; order Cypriniformes; family Cyprinidae; genus Sinocyclocheilus; species Sinocyclocheilus grahami. The sequence goes on along the minus strand of NW_015505987.1, from coordinate 263,479 downwards.
TAATTAATTATTCATATTTTAGATCCGCTGTAGATATTTAGTGTGTTTGAGGGGTCCAGACGCTACACAACACACTGTATTCAGTGGTTTTGAAGACAATTAGATATTTCAGACAAGTCAGATGTGTTTATTTCCAGTAATTCTTTCAGAAAGCAAATAACTGTCATATCGCAGCTTTTGTTAGGTCACTGAGGCTATGACAACTAGTTCCCATACAGCCATGACAGAAATACTGAGGATGAATACAGTAAATACATGTTCTTGTCATGAAACTGCACAGTGATACGAAGGTAGAGAATCCAAATTAGGGATGTGCCGATCCGATATTCATATCGGGTATCGGCTCCGATAGTGCCATTTTTCTCGGATCGGGTATTGGTCAGAGAGGGCCGATCCAAATCCGAGATTTATAAAAAAAAAAAATCCCGATTGTACGAATTATTCTGTGTTACTTCTGAAGCCATATGATAGCTTAATGTGAGCTACATATGAATATTTAAGTCCTTACATTAAAGTTCACACAATAATAACTGTTGCACAGATATAATACACTATGCATCAATTTCTCTTACCTTTGTGCTTAGCACTTTTTAACACGAAGCGCTTACAATGTGCGCACATTGTAAGCGCTTCGTGCTCATAGACTGTCAACCCTCTACATTGCGAGTAAATCACTCACATATGCGACTAAATCTTCACTCTGGGCGACTAAATGATTTCTAATATTAGCCAATGGCTAATCAATTCTCAGATTTTACTCGCCAGTGTGTGAGTTGGAGGCTGAGTATATGATTAGCACAGATATATTTTCACTCACAGAACACT
>NW_015505987.1:260953-262421 GCF_001515645.1 Sinocyclocheilus grahami | reverse complement strand
TTTTTTTACAGCAATGGCGGATCGTGGAGCCGCTCAATAGTTCCCGGAAGTCCGGAAATTAACTATCAGCGCCATAGAGATGCAGCAGAAGAGACCGCTGTGATGAACTTTTAAAAGGTAAGACATTTATACATTTATAGAGTATATTATCAGCACAGCTAATCAAATTACCCTGTGCATTAAAACAGATGATTATTAGATTATTCCTCACTTAATTAGTAGATTTACGGGATGTTATTCATTCTCTTCATGCAGTTTCATCCATCGTTGTGTAATTAAGGCTTTTAAAAGTGATTTTGCTGGTGGGGAGTTATTTAATAGACTTGGATATATTGCAAAGGATGCAGATGGACCTAAGTGAGAATGAAAAGTTTGAAATAGGCAATTAACTTAAATGATTTTAGCAAATGGCTGCAATATAACAGAGTGAAAAATTTAAGGGGGTCTGAATACTTTCCGTACCCACTGTATATCACAGTAAACCTGTACATTATTACTGTATTTTATACTTAAACGTCTTAGCTACTAAAGAAGTACTGTGTTGAAGGAACAGACTGAGCAGTGATGCCATAGGACTGCAATGTGATGGAGCATCACTTAACCATTTCTCCTGTGTTTTTTTCCTTCGCTATCTTGCTTTCAGAACGAGAACCACCTGAAGACTCCCTGTAAAGAGATATAAACCTCACAATGAATCTCTTCACTGGTTTTGGCAAGTCTTTCCCTGCTCTTTGTGAAAAAGTGCCAGTTCCCTAGTATGATTCCATCACATTTTGTTGGTGTAATCTATAGATTGCTCCTGCTGACTATATACAGCCTCTTACGAGGACTTCAGATGACCCAACACCTGTGAAGAGATGACGCCAACCCTTGAGAGGACTTCAGATGAAGCTGACTCTGAATAATCATACAAAACTGCTACATTTTCCTTGCATTGTAATCAACATGATCACATCACGTAACCATTGCTTTAAGTTGTTCATTGTTTCTGAATACATGACGTTACTTAACTGCATGATTTGTATAGCCTAATTTTAGAACATTTCTGCCATATGAACATTACTTTGACACAGTTACACCTGTTAACAAAACTCTTATTTGTAATGTAGAAAAATGCATTTTCTGTAAAGCTGCTTTGAAACAATGTGTATATTAAAAAGTGCAATACAAATAAATGTGAATTGAACAAAACTTGACGCATCATTTTTTTTCTCCTCTCCAGATCAGTAGGGAAACCATACATTTACACTCCTTTCTGTGAGTGACTGGAGCACTCCCACGCAGCACAGCAAACTATAGTGGAGACTGTTCAAGGACAACATGCTTTATAGTTTATTATAAATGTATCAACAAAGATGGTGGCGCGTTCACACGCTGCGGCTTCTCTCTCTACCCACAGAAAGGTGTTTTCGTGTTTTTTGTCTTGTGAGTCGCAGTGTCGCAGTGTTTATTCATCGCGTCTATTTGT
>NW_015505987.1:260498-260935 GCF_001515645.1 Sinocyclocheilus grahami | reverse complement strand
GTCGTGAGTTTCTGCTCGATGTCGGCAGAACCACATTTTTAGAGTTAAACTCTGCGCACGCCGAAGAGCTGCGGGATCTCGGTCTGCTCCGGAGGCCCACACCATCACCGACCCCCACTACTGCATCTCGCCCACAGCGGAGGTGCCACAAGCGGCGAGAGAGGAAGCAGAAGAGGGGTAAGCGCGGAGGTATCCGGGCTAGGCTAGCGGCTAACCCACACAAGCCGGCTATCCCCACCATCGTACTGGCTAACGTATGCTCTTTGGACAATAAACTGGACTACATCCGACTACTACGCTCAACTCAGAGGACTGTAAGAGACTGTTGTGTTTTTGTGTTCACGGAAACATGGCTCAACAACAGCGTTCCGGACTGCGCTATTCATCTCGATCAGCTGACATGCTATCGAGCGGACAGAGCTCGCGTCGAGGGAGGT
>NW_015505987.1:251059-259620 GCF_001515645.1 Sinocyclocheilus grahami | reverse complement strand
ACACACACACTGTCACTTTAATCAGTCGAAATAAGCTCTTTTGCACTACAAATCATTGTTTTTTGCACTACAATCATTATATCTGCACTGTTGTTTACTTTTACTGGTTTGCACTCTATCTGCCATATGCCTTGTGCTTTATATATATATATTTTTTACATTTTACCTTATTTGTATATTTGTATAGTTGTATTTTGTATTTTGTATTTAATCTGTACCTATCTGTATTTATGTTATCTGTATGCACCAAGGGTCTGAGAGTAACGCAATTTCAATTCTCTGTGTGTATGTACTGTACATGTGGAAGAATTGACAATAAAGCAGACTTGACTTGACTGATAAATCGATTGCTGTAAATAAGGTAAATAAGTGCATAACAAAAGTCAACATACATAAAATATATGATTAAATGTGTAACTTTTTTTTTTAAGTTGTTTTAAATTGGAATATACTACAAATATATTTTTATAAATAATTGAGGGGTGCACAAGAATCAAAAACATTAAACAAGATTAGTTTTCACTTAATAAAATATCTTCATTTATTTGGAATGAATTTTCTAAGACAACAAACTTAACATTTACCATGAGATTAGTAAAACGACAACGAACAGGTATATTTGTGATTGAACTTAACTAACAAGCAAGTTGTAAGAACACACACACATGTATAATTATATTTATATAGAGAGATGCTGAAGTTACCTTGGCAGAAGACCACGATGTCGTTTATATAGCAAACATGGACTTTTACCATGGTAACTAAAGCCTAAAATATGTTAACAAGGCAGGTAAGGATAGCTGGCCACATTAATCCTCAAATATTAGCGGATTTTATCTTTTAAAAACAACACTGATATAACTATATATATATACTTTGTATACATGTATACATTATTTTATAAATAATGTAAATAAATTATTTTATTGTCTACTAAATACCAAAAATCACAGTTCTGTCTCTCCAACTCAATGTATTTCAATTGCCCGCTATGAACTTCCTGGAACTATTTGAGGTCTACGTTAATCACGTGACGATCGTGGACTTCCGTTGACGCAACTCTCTCTTTCCATGGCTCTGGGCGGAACTAATGCGCAAACGACAATCTCATTGGCTGGCGCTCACCTAGTATCATCCCTGTTTTGATTTCAGCGAATCAGTTCGAGCAAACGCACACAACCTGATTAATCTTCATGAATCCAGTAGCTCATTAATCCTTAAAACAAACTTTACTGGTATCGGATCGGAATCGGTATCGGCCAATACCGAACCCTAGGTATCGGAATCGGTATCGGAGGCAAAAAAGGCGGATCAGAGCATCCCTAATCCAAATGCAGTAGTTTATTGAAGGGGTAATCCACAAACGTAATCCATAGGCAGGCAAAGGTCACACACAGACAGGCAGCCCAAAAAACAACAACAACAGAGTAAGGGGCTGAGGCAAACAGAGTAATCCAAAAAACAGGCAAAATAACAAGACCAGGAACCAAGACACGGGAGAACCATACAAGACTTAGAATTGCAGTAATGACACATACAAGACTTTACAAAGAATGTCAGTGAGAACTGGGCTTATATAGGGTGAGCTAACCATGCTAATGAGACACAGGTGCAAACAATGAGGGCTGATGAGACCCTTTTTGATTTAAAAAAATATATATTTTTTTAATAAATTAATGCGTTTATTCAGCAAGGACACATTACATTTATCAAAAGTAACAGTAAAGACTTTAACATTTTTACTAAAGATTTCAATTTCAAACAAAATCTGCTCTTTTGAACTTTAGTCATCAAAGATTCCTTAAAAATGTGTCATAGTTTTCACAAAAATATTAAGCAGCACACTATTCTCAACATTGATAATAAAAAAAGACATGTTTCTTATTGGAAGCACTTCTGAAGGATCCTGTATAGCCACTGAAAATTTAGCTTTGCCATCACATGAATAAATTACATATTAAAATATATTCAGAAAGAAACAGTTATGTTGAAATGTAAAAATATTTTACAATATTACCGTTTTTACAGTATATTTTATCAAAAAAATGCAGCCTTTGTTAGCAGAAGAGACTTTTTCTTTCAACTCACAAACTACCAAAAGTCTGGCATCTTTTGATATAAGATCTGCATCTGATGTAAATATTTAAAAAAATCAATATAAAATTCATTACACATCAGAACTTTAGACTGCAGGGGGAAAAGTGTGTATTTGAGGGAAAAAAACTGTCCTCAAACGTACTTAATTACCTATTGATAATGTTCATGCATTTATTTATAATTATAACATAATTATTTATATTCATTAAATATTTGAAAAGTAGATATTAGTTTAAATTTATTACATATAAAAACTTTAGACTGTAGATAGCAATGCTGGACATTAGGGCTGTCAAAAACAAATTTCAAATATTGGTCGAATTTAAAATAAAAATCCACATTCGAATGCAAAAACATTGCATTCGAATTTTAGGTGTGCATTAATGAGGCAGCCTTATCAGTGGCGCACGAGATGCGATGACGATGTAAGTGTCATTGCATTTTAATGTTTTTGTTAACCTATCCAGTTGAAGCCACTAGATGCGGCGCTGCTGCGTTGTTCAAGTAAAAATTTTGTGGAAAAAGAGAACATCAATGCGGAGAAGATCTTGTTTACGTCAAAACTGAAACCAAGCCGTTCACACAGAATGCATATTTCACGCATTTTCTAGAGGGACATCTATCACCGTTGCACTCGCATCTCGCACAAAAGAGCCGCATGTTTAGAAAGCCATGTAAAATTAATGCAAGTTTAACTTTGAAAAAAACATATATCGAGACTTTATGGCGGGGGTTTTTCCCCGTCCCACTGCATCTCATGTTTTTAAATGAAAAATTTACTCTATGTGATTGACTTTCCGCCCTTTGTATTAAACTATGCATGCATACATGATGCTGTTTTGTTTATAGTTGTTTAAGCAACTTAATTAATTATAATTTGTTTATAAACAGTATTTTAAACATTATGCACTTATTTCACAGATAGTCATGTTATCTTATGTTTTGAATAAACGTGCATTAGAAGAGAAGCCAAAAGCTTTTCTTCACCCTAACTGAAATTATGCGTTTTAAATTCGAATATAATTCGAATTTTGATAATATTTAAGTACAAAATTCGAATTTAGTTTTTCAGCCATTTTGACGGCCCTACTGGACATCCAAAAAATCACTTCCTCACCACAAAAAGATAGTATCAGAGAAATCTATTTTATTTAATTTTTTTGGTCAGAGAAAGAACTCTATTGAGCTAAATATGTATCATGATCTTGTTTGTGATTGAAGATACGGTCAGAATTGTCCCCAGACTGTCTTGATTGCATTGTAATAAATTATTTGCTGCTATCATAGCTGTGCAAGATAAGACAATTAAAATGACCCACAAAAAGAGAGAGAGAGGGTCTGATTATAATTCCCCCCCCCCCCCCCCCCCCCCCCATCTTTTCAACCTTGTTCCATATCTGAAACTGGCAGAGGGCACTCCACCTCCATCTAGCAGGTCACCTTCGCCGGATTATCAGGCTCACAAACTGCACCACAGGATGCTGCTCTCTTTTACCTGAATCTCTATCTTACAGACCACAGATGGTGATTTCTGAATTGAAAACCTTCTCAAAATGCTCTCTTTTGGCAGTGCATTATGACAGACATTGAGGGGAAAAAAATCAAACAATTCTCTTGAATTTTTTTATCACTTGGGGGATATATCATAGCAAATATGATATATCACTTGTTAGGCACTTGTTTGATATGAGTTTTGATGTCTGTCTTTGTCTCACAGCATGCATGTATTCATATGGAACAGTGTTCTCTGTCATGTTTGCTTGTGCTGGATTTCAGTGGCTGTGGGCTGTGCGGTGGGTTCTGCAGGACAGAGCACTAGCCGGAGGTGGCGGGACAAAGGAGAAACTGAGAGGCATATGAGGCTACTAGCTAAAGGCATGCTTTGTGAAAACAGGAGGCGTTGGCTTTCTGAACCCCTAGTGCCCTCACTGCAAACATTAGCATTGGCATCTTAGTGCAGCATCAGATCATCAGATCGACCCTGGCAGACTTAGACAGGCAGAGACAGGAGTTAGTGCGGACAGAGACAGGGTCGGGAATGGGGAACTGGGGAACTGCTGAAGGGGACTCGGGTCATGAGACGGTGCTGGTCAGACACAAGTTGGCATGGCCGAAGACGGACAGGGTCATCTTTGAAATAGACAGGTACATGTTTCCGACATCGTTCTGATCAGTTTGGGAGATGAGGTGCAGCTTGGCACTTATGTTTATCATTTAAAGGTATAGTATTGCATTCTGTGTGTACAAAAAAATTTAAGCACAACCAACACTGTTCTTGCAGTGTTTAGTACTGAATAGTGTGCTAGTGAAGTGAACTGGTTTCTGGACTACAGCCTGCTGGTTCTGTTTACAGTTACTTTTTAGGGAGGCAAACAGGATTGGACACAGTCCAATAAATTTTATTAAGAGAGGTGACTGGTGACAGGTGCACACAGATAAGTGAATATTGATTAGATGTTTTGTTTGGATATTACAACTCAATACTATTGTTGAATGGAATGTTATTTGTGCAAAAATCTGCACGCAAAAATCAGATTGCAAAATGGCTCTTAGAGTTCCAAAATTTCAGTACTTGATACTAATACCTGTAAAAATTCATATATAAATTCTAAAATATTTTGAAAATGTGAATAATTAAAGAATAATTAAGAATAAAAAATAAGGAAAAAAATAGTGCAATCATTCAAATAAAGAAATTACAAGCAATAGAATAAATATAGAAATAATATATATATAAAAAAACCGCAATACACAGATACAAATTAAGTACACAAAAACTTAAATAGCTTTTCCGGTATCTACCGAGAAGTAAACATCCACATATTAAAAAAATTGTTCTGCCTGTTTGTATTTACTTACAGTTTTTCTCGATTGCTTAAACACATTTCTTGAAACTATGCCTCATATTCTCAAAACAGTAAACACAAATCCATAACGTCTCACCCAATTCCCCAAACATCCTATTTTCAGGTCAAAGTTAAGCTCTACACTCAAAACCATTCACTCTTGCTGAAAGACCAAACTTTGGCCTCAGACATCACACACAAGCCCTCAAAAACACACACACTACAACATAGTCTTACACACTGGTGAGATAAATTCAAAACAATACTACAAAAACCAAAACCAAAAACCAGTAATAAGTTATGTTGCTTGTGGTTCTCCCCCTCAAGGAACTTTTCACATAATGAACACATGTGTATACATTTGCACGTTTTTCATTCCTTAATGTACTGTACAGTACAATACACCAAACAACAACAAAACTCCCCCCCCCCCCCCCCATCTTTTCAACCTTGTTCCATATCTGAAACTGGCAGAGGGCACTCCACCTCCATCTAGCAGGTCACCTTCGCCGGATTATCAGGCTCACAAACTGCACCACAGGATGCTGCTCTCTTTTACCTGAATCTCTATCTTACAGACCACAGATGGTGATTTCTGAATTGAAAACCTTCTCAAAATGCTCTCTTTTGGCAGTGCATTATGACAGACATTGAGGGGAAAAAAAATCAAACAATTCTCTTGAATTTTTTTATCACTTGGGGGATATATCATAGCAAATATGATATATCACTTGTTAGGCACTTGTTTGATATGAGTTTTGATGTCTGTCTTTGTCTCACAGCATGCATGTATTCATATGGAACAGTGTTCTCTGTCATGTTTGCTTGTGCTGGATTTCAGTGGCTGTGGGCTGTGCGGTGGGTTCTGCAGGACAGAGCACTAGCCGGAGGTGGCGGGACAAAGGAGAAATTGAGAGGCATATGAGGCTACTAGCTAAAGGCATGCTTTGTGAAAACAGGAGGCGTTGGCTTTCTGAACCCCTAGTGCCCTCACTGCAAACATTAGCATTGGCATCTTAGTGCAGCATCAGATCGAGTGTCCTGCCCTGGCAGACTTAGACAGGCAGAGACAGGAGTTAGTGCGGACAGAGACAGGGTCGGGAATGGGGAACTGCTGTGGTTGTGAAGGGGACTCGGGTCATGAGACGGTGCTGGTCAGACACAAGTTGGCATGGCCGAAGACGGACAGGGTCATCTTTGAAATAGACAGGTACATGTTTCCGACATCGTTCTGATCAGTTTGGGAGATGAGGTGCAGCTTGGCACTTATGTTTATCATTTAAAGGTATAGTATTGCATTCTGTGTGTACAAAAAAATTTAAGCACAACCAACACTGTTCTTGCAGTGTTTAGTACTGAATAGTGTGCTAGTGAAGTGAACTGGTTTCTGGACTACAGCCTGCTGGTTCTGTTTACAGTTACTTTTTAGGGAGGCAAACAGGATTGGACACAGTCCAATAAATTTTATTAAGAGAGGTGACTGGTGACAGGTGCACACAGATAAGTGAATATTGATTAGATGTTTTGTTTGGATATTACAACTCAATACTATTGTTGAATGGAATGTTATTTGTGCAAAAATCTGCACGCAAAAATCAGATTGCAAAATGGCTCTTAGAGTTCCAAAATTTCAGTACTTGATACTAATACCTGTAAAAATTCATATATAAATTCTAAAATATTTTGAAAATGTGAATAATTAAAGAATAATTAAGAATAAAAAATAAGGAAAAAAATAGTGCAATCATTCAAATAAAGAAATTACAAGCAATAGAATAAATATAGAAATAATATATATATAAAAAAACCGCAATACACAGATACAAATTAAGTACACAAAAACTTAAATAGCTTTTCCGGTATCTACCGAGAAGTAAACATCCACATATTAAAAAAATTGTTCTGCCTGTTTGTATTTACTTACAGTTTTTCTCGATTGCTTAAACACATTTCTTGAAACTATGCCTCATATTCTCAAAACAGTAAACACAAATCCATAACGTCTCACCCAATTCCCCAAACATCCTATTTTCAGGTCAAAGTTAAGCTCTACACTCAAAACCATTCACTCTTGCTGAAAGACCAAACTTTGGCCTCAGACATCACACACAAGCCCTCAAAAACACACACACTACAACATAGTCTTACACACTGGTGAGATAAATTCAAAACAATACTACAAAAACCAAAACCAAAAACCAGTAATAAGTTATGTTGCTTGTGGTTCTCCCCCTCAAGGAACTTTTCACATAATGAACACACGTGTATACATTTGCACGTTTTTCATTCCTTAATGTACTGTACAGTACAATACACCAAACAACAACAAAAAATATTCTGCCCCAGCATCACATCTTTGTTCTGGGTCAGGCCAGAGAATCTCGTCAACATCACAGGCTATACTGGCCCTAGCTAGGCAGCGGGGGGAAAATCCTCTTGCATGCCTGATCCACCCCTGGTATCAGCTGAAATGTCTAGTCAGGCTTCTTCCATTCCATCGTCTCTGTGTCCTACAAAAATAGAAGTACTGATTACTGTAACTGTAACATCCTTTTTACAAAATGGAAGCAGACAGAAACTCTATCTGTATGTAAGGCAATTTGATTCATGTGTTGTAACAGAGTACAGCACTCAACAGTTACAGTAGAGTACACTGAGGTACACCTACCTGTTTTCCTCCCTGAAGGTTCTTATGAGGTGACAGTGAAGCAACTTAAGTTTGGCTGAACTCATTGCCCAGCCTCCCTCATAGTCATACTATGGACAAGGACATGGTCAACTAGTGGCACGAATTTCATCGGAGACTCCTTCTCTCCTTGCCCCTCCTCCTCCTCCTCCTCTTCCTCTTCCTTCACCACTTCCTCCACTTTTTACTGCTCTTGCTCATCCTCTTCCTCCTCCTCCTCCTCTCTGGTGTCCTCGACCTTTTCAATCACATCTCTCTGGATCCATTGTTCCAAAACTGAATTAACTGACTGACTGACTTTTATCTATCAATTGAAGGTTCTGATTGGTGTGTGATAAATTTGAACTCTTAGTGTTTCCACGTGGGTAACTGTGCTAATTGACCTCAAGCTATGCTGACTTGAGTGAACAATATTGAATGCTAGTGCTTTCTAAATGACAACATGGCCCAGGCAATGAGAAATGAAGGGATTTTTGTGTAGAGTTTTGCAGTGACAGTTCAACAAATCTGATTCATGTGTCAAAAAGGGGAATAGTGTTTATAGTTTAGGGAAATGGGTGTGCTTTTTGATAAATGGCGTTATGGTTTTGAAATTTTAGTTCAAAAGCCTGGTGATAGTGTTTAAGCAATTGAGGATCCCCTGTCTCCGCCTCCAGCCTCCGAGGCCTGGACTACACCTCAGTCCTTCGACTCATCGGCTCTGCCTTGGCTCCTAGCTCCCTCGTCTCCACCCTGGCCGTCATCACACTGGCTCCACCGGGCTCAAACTAGTTATAATTAATTATAAATATTTAGATCCGCTGTAGATATTTACTTGACCTCTCAGTGTCAACTGTCTGTCAATTCTAAGAACGTTAATTTCCTGGTTAAGGGAAATAACTTTCTTACTGTACAACTCTACACAGAGCTTGTAGCATAATTCTGCATGATTA